>NC_070579.1:8125055-8155055 GCF_027409825.1 Scomber japonicus
GGTGTTATTGCTGTAAAAAAAAAAAAAAAAAAAAAAAAAAAGTTATGTAATGTCTGACTAACTGTTAAATAAATAAATTACATAATCTTCCTCCTAAAAATTATTAAGTAAAACACTCAGATTTACAGTATGGAAGGGAAATAAATGTGCTATTTTCTTATAATAATGATAATAATATTACTACTATTAATAATACTGTTTATTTATAGAGCAGTTTTCAAAATCCAAGGTACAAAGTGCTTCACAAGGCAGCAAAAATACACAAATCTTAAGATGATTGCATTATAAAAGAAAACAAATAAAAACAATTTGATGTATTTAAATAAATAAATGACGCAATCTTTCTCCTAAAAATGAAAAGTGGACTTCATATTAAGTAAAGTAACTTAATGATGTAGATGTAGAGCAATTGATGCAGGAACATCTTGAGTAAGGAAGGGAATAAAATGTGCTATTTTCTTATGATGATGATAATAATGATGATGATGATGATGATGATGATGACGATGATACTACTAATAATAATACTGATAATAATAATAATAAAAATAATGATGATAATGTTTATTTATAGAGTGCGTTTCAAAATCCAAGTTACAAAGTGCTTCACAAAGCAGCAAAAATACACACATCTTAAGATAATTGCGTTATAAAACTGGACAAATAAAAACAATTTAATGAGTAAAAAGCATTTCAACATAGAAAAAAAGAAAGAACAGACAAACCACATTTAATTCGAGGAAAATCTAAACTCAAATAAAATCAGGAAAGGCTCTCAGATAAAAGTTTTAAGAAGAGATTTAAAAATTCAGCCGACCTCCCTTTCCTCCCTCCTTTCCTTCCTTCCTTCCGTCCTTTCCTTCCTTCCTCCCTTCCTTCCTTCCTTCTTTCCTTCCTTCCTTCCTCCCTCCCTCCCTTCTTTCTTTCTTCCTTCCTTCCTTCCTCCCTCCCTCCCTCCTTTCCTTCCTCCCTTCTTCCTCCCATCCTTCCTTCCTTTCCTCCCTTCCTTCCTTCCTTCCTTCTTTCCTTCCTTCCTTCCTCCCTCCCTCCTCCCTCCTTTCCTTCCTTCTTTCTTCCTCCCTTCCTTCCTTCCTTCCTTCCTCCCTTCCTTCCTTCCTCCCTCCCTCCCTCCTTTCCTTCCTTCCTTCTTCCTCCCATCCTTTGTTCCTTTCCGTCCTCCCTTCCTTCTGTCCTTCCTTCTTTCCTTCCTTCCTTCTTCCTCCCTTCCTTCCTCCTTTCCTTCCTTCCTCCCATCCTTCCTTCCTTTCCTTCCTCCCTTCCTTCCTTCCTTTCCTCCCTTCCTTCCTTCCTTCTTTCCTTCCTTCCTTCTTCCTCCCTTCCTTCCTCCCTTCCTCCCTTCCTTCTTTCCTTCCTCCCTCCCTCCCTTGACACGAGGACAACAACTAGTATTACCTGCTCTATATATCTTATTCCTCTGAGCCGTTAGATCTCTCTTATCATCCCAAAAACCTTTAACATGAAGACTATTTGTTAGTTTATTGTCTTACATACTCTTCCTTCCTTCCTTCCTTCTTCCTCCCATCCTTCCTCCCTTTCCAACCTCCCTTCTTCCTTCTTCTTCCTTCTTTTCCTTTCCTCCCTTCCTTCCTCCCTCCCTCCCTCCTTCCTTTCTTCCTCCCATCCTTCCTCCCTTCTTCCTCCCTTCTTCCTCCCATCCTTCCTCCCTTTCCTACCTCCCTTCCTTCCTTCCTTTCCTCCCTTCCTTCCTTCCTTCCTTCTTCCTCCCATCCTTCCTCCCTTCTTCCTCCCATCCTTCCTTCCTTTCCTCCTTTCCTTCCTTCCTCCCTTCTTCCTCCCATCCTTCCTCCCTTCTTCCTCCCATCCTTCGTTCCTTTCCTTCCTCCCTCCCTCCCTCCCTCCTTTCCTTCCTTCTTTCTTCCTTCCTTCCTTCCTTCCTCCCTCCCTCCCTCCCTCCCTCCTTTCCTTTCTTCTTTCTTCCTCCCTTCCTTCCTTCCTCCCTCCCTCCCTCCCTCCCTCCTTTCCTTCCTCCCTTCTTCCTCCCATCCTTCCTTCCTTTCCTCCCTTCCGTCCTTCCTTCTTCCTTCCTTCTTTCCTTCCTTCTTCCTCCCTTCCTTCCTTCCTCCCTTCCTTCCTCCCTCCCTCCCTCCCTCCTTTCCTTCCTCCCTTCTTCCTCCCATCCTTCCTTCCTTTCCTTCCTCCCTTCCTCCCTCCCTTCCTTCCTTCTTTCCTTCCTTCTTTCCTTCCTTCCTCCCTCCCTTGACACGAGGACAACAACTAGTATTACCTGCTCTATATATCTTATTCCTCTGAGCTGTTAGATCTCTGTTATTATCCCAAAAACCTTTAACATGAAGACTATTTGTTAGTTTATTGTCTTGCATACTCCCTCCTTTTCTTCCTTCCTTCCTCCCTCCTTTCCTTCCTTCTTCCTTCCTCCCTTTCCTACTTCCCTTCTTCCTTCTTCTTCCTTCTTTTCCTTTCCTCCCTTCCTTCCTTCCTCCCTCCCTCCTTTCCTCCCTCCTTTCCTTCCTTCCTTCCTTCCTCCCTTCTTCCTCCCATCCTTCCTCCCTTCTTCCTCCCATCCTTCCTTCCTTTCCTTCCTTCTTTCCTTCCTTCCTTCCTCCCTTGACACGTGGACAACAGGAGGGTTAAAGTTGTTTTTATGTGAAATTCCTTTTTCTGTGTTGTTCCTCACGTTGCTGCAGTTAAAGGGACAAAAACACAAAGAGGAACTTTTGCATTAGAGTCACTAACTGAACTCATCCTACTAACTAGTATTACCTGCTCTATATATCTTATTCCTCTGAGCCGTTAGATATCTGTTATTATCCCAAAAACCTTTATCATGAAGAGTATTTGTTAGTTTATTATCTTCCATATCACCATCATGCCTCTGGACTTCATACTACACTGTAAACAACACCCAGCAGCACAGAACTGCTCTCCTGAGACCGAACACACTTGATTGCTGTCATCAGTCTTTGGAGTCAAACAAACGACTCAGCGCAGCACTTTTAATTGGAGTCGGTTTAATTAGAGGCCAGAGGAGAGCGTTACCCAGCGTTACCCAGCAGCAGCAGCAGCACCGAGGCTCCTTAATGTGCTTTTAATCGTTTTTTTAGGACACACAGCACTTGTTAGTTTGGCAGTTATTTACTTTAATAAAATACTCGCATGTCTATTAATTATTTCTGCAGGCTGTGATGAGATCACTTCCTGTGATGAGATCACTTCCTGTGATGAGATCACTTCCTGGACTCTAATGTAACAAAAGTTCAGCTGTCTGAGTTCGTCATGTCAGTTTCTTCCAAAGTTCCTTCCTTCCTTCCTATCTTCCTTCCTTCCTTCCTTCCTCCCTTCCTTCCTTCCTCCCTTCCTCCCTCCTCCCTTCCTCCCTCCTTCCTTCCTCCCTCCTTTCCTTCCTTTCCACCTTCCTTCCTTCTTTCCTCTGCCCTTCTTGCCTTCCTTTTCCTTTCTCCCTCCCTTCCTCCTTATCTCTTGCCTTTCCTCCCTTCCTTCCTTCCTTCCTTCCTTCCTTCCTCCCTCCTTTCCTTCGGTCCTCCCTCCTTTCCTCCCCCTACCTTCCTTCCATCCTTCTTTCCTCCGTCCTTCCTTCCTTCATTTCCTTTCCTCCCTTCCTTCCTCCCTCCTTTACTACCTCCTTCTTTCTTTCCTCCTTTCCTCCCCCCTACCTTCCTTCCTTCCTTCTTTGCTCCATCCTTCCTCCTTTCCTTCCTTCCTCCCTCCTTTCCTCCCCCTCCTCCGTCATTCCTTCCTTCTTTTCCTTTCCTCCCTTTCTCCCTTCCTTCCTTTCTTCCTCCCTCCCTCCTCCCTTCCTTCCTCCTCCTCCTTTCCTTAACACGAGGACAACAGGAGGGTTAAACATGTTTTTATATGAAATTCCTCTTCCTGTGTCTTTCTTCCACACGTTGCTCCAGTTAAAAGAACAAAAACACAAAGAGGAACTTTTGCATTAGAGTCACGTCAGGGAGGGTTTCTATCCCCGTTATAGTGGAAAAGTTGAATAAGTGTGCTGTTGGGTGTGTGAGTAATGATTTAAGACAGACTTGGAAGTCCTGAAGCTATCCTTTAAGATCATAAATCTAATTTTTTAAAAGCATGTATTCATAAATTTCTTTACAGCCGCAGTTAGATGCAGTTTGTCACCTGTCCTTCACTTCATGCTGCTGGATTTACTGCCTCCTTAAATGTGTTCTCTGGCACCCGCCCTCACACAATATCAATTTAAAATGTGCACAACTGTTAACAGCTTGCAATTAAATACCACAAAATGCTTCTTTTTAGACTCATAGAAATCATAATTATTGAGTTTTTATGCAGAAAGTAATTGATTTATTTCATGTTTTTGTAAATTCGATCTCGTATTAAAATAGTTTTAGTTGTTGCTGTAATTTCACTGTTGTGCTGCAGCTCTAAGCGTTTCCCTTCCTTCCTCCCTGCTTTCCTTCCTCCTTTCCTTCCTTCCTCCTTGCTTTCCTTCCTTACTCCTCTCCTTCCTTCCTTCCTTCCTTCCTTCCTTTCCTCCCTCCCTCTTTACTCCTTTCCTGTGTCCTTTCCTACGCCCTTCCTTCCTTCCTTCTTGCTTTCCTTCCTTCCTTCCTTCCTTTCCTCCCTCCCTCCTTACTCCTTTCCTTCCTTCCTCCTCTTTCCTTCCTTTCCTCCCTCCCTCCTTCCTTCTCTCCTTCCTTCCTTCCTCCCTCCCTCCTTACGCCTTTCCTTCCAGCCTTCCTACTCCCTTCCTTCCTCCCTGCTTTCCTTCCTCCTTACGCCTTTCCTTCCTTCCTCCCTTCCTTCCTTCCTCCTTACGCCTTTCCTTCCTTCCTCCCTTCCTTCTCTCCTCCTTCCTTCCTTCCTCCCTCCCTCCTTACTCCTTTCCTTTCTTCCTTCCTTCCTTCCTGAGGACAACAGGAGGGTTAATGGTTTATTAAGTGTTTACAAATTAAAGTGTGTTAGGGTTAATTGTGCTAAACAGACACATGTTAAACACAGGAAGTAAGAATGATTGACTTTAATATGAACTGCTCAATCAGTATAAAATCATTTTCAACAGTATGTACAGAAGTATGTGCAGAAATACACAAAGGCTACATATCAGGGACTCATAGAAATCATAATTATTGAGCTTCTTGCAGAAAATAATTGATTTATTTCATGTTTTGTAAATTCAATCTCATATTAAAATAGTTTTAGTTGTTGCTGTAATTTCACTATTGTGTTGCAGCTCTAAGCCAGACACAACAAAGCACAAACAAAAGCCTGGCCTGGAGAAACAGTCGTTATGGTAACACACCGATTTTCTGCTCCCCCCAAAACACTTAACTACAGCTGATTGAGTTTGTGCAGGTGAGAATGATTTCAGCACATCGTGTTCTTTATGTTAATGTCGGCGTGCACGGAGAAATCTCACAGAATTAAAGGGAGACAATTAATTTTAATAGGAATTACACTTGTAAAGTCTTCAATGTTCCTGGGTGGGAAACCTTTTTTTTTTTCTCCTCCATCCATCCATCCATCCATCCATCCCTCCATCCGCTGCTCTGGCAGGCCGCCACTGTTGGTTTCCTGCCAGACGAGCTGAGTTGAGAAGCTTCCAGCAGCCAGAATCCTGTTGTCCTCCAGTCAAGGAAGGAAGGAAGGGAGGGAGGAAGAAGGAAAGGAGGGAGGAAGGGAGGAAGGGAGGAAGGAGGGAGGGAGGAAGGAAGGAAAGAAGGGAGGAGGGAAGGAGGAAAGAAGGGAGGAGGGAAGGAGGAAAGAAGGGAGGAGGGAAGGAAGAAGGAGGGAAGGAGGAAGGAAGGAAAGGAGGGAGGAAAGAAAGAGAGAAGGAGGCAAGGAAGGAAAGGAGGGAGGAGGGAAAGAAGAAGAAGGAAGGAAAGGAGGGAGGAGGGAAGGAAAGGAGGGAGGAAGGAGGGAAGAAAGAAGGAAGGAAAGGAGGGGGAAGGAAGGAAGGAGGGAGAGAGGAAGGAGGGAGGAAAGAAAGAGAAGGAGGAAAGGAGGAAGGAAGAAGGGAGGAAGGAAAGGAGAGAGGGAAGGAGGGAGGAAAGAAAGAGAGAAGGAAGGAAGGGAGGAAAGAAGGAACAAGTCAAAACCCGGGAGGACGACAGGAAGGTTAAGACTTAGTTTTATAACGTTGCTGACCTCTGACCTCTGTGAACGTTGCTGTTAAACGCTTTTGTTTTGTTTTGTTTGTTTTTTAGGGCTCCTGTAACCACGGAGACAAATGCTGTTACTCCCACGACCTGAAGCAGACGACCGAAGAGAAGATGGAGTGAATGTACCGACTCTTAATTTTTATTTCTATCTAGAGTTTGAATTCAGACCCTGTGATGTAATTAGACGGTGACGACGAGTTAAGAAGAAGTGTTAATATACAGAACATATCCGTTATTCAGCTTCACACTAAAGCTGCTCTTTGTTTTAGCTTCTTTTTATTTTAGCTTCTTTTCTTTTTTTTTTAAAACTTGACTTTAAGTCCAATAAAGTCCTACATCTGACTTTAAATGCTCTCCTTTTTTCTTTCATGTTTAGGATAAATTATTATTTCCACAGCTGGAAAGGCCTGAACAATTATATTTTTCTTATATAAAATCCACACAAATTCCTTCCTCCCTCCCTCCCTCTTTCCTTCCCTCCTTCCTTCCTCACTTCCTTCCTCCCTCCCTCCTTCCTTCCTTCGTTCCCTCCTTTCCTTCCGTCCTCCTTTCCTTATTCCTCCCTTCCTTCCTTACTGTTTTATTTTCCTTCCAGCTTTCCTTTCTCCCTTCCATCTTTCCTTCCTTCCTTTATTCCTTCCGTCTTTCATTCCTGTCTTCTCTTCCTTCCTGCTTCTTTTCTTTCCTTTCCGTCCTTCTATCTGTCCTTCCTTCCATCTTTCCTTCCTCCCTCCCTCCTTCCTTCCTCCTTCCCTCCTTCCTTCCTCACTTCCTTCCTCCCTCCTTCCTTCCTTCGTTCCCTCCTTTCCTTCCTTCTTCCTACCTCCTTTCCTTATTCCTCCCTTCCTTCCTTACTGTTTTATTTTCCTTCCATCTTTCCTTTCTCCCTTCTTTCCTTCCTTCCATCTTTCATTCCTGTCTTCTCTTCCTTCCTGCTTCTTTTCTTTCCTTCCTTCTATCTGTCCTTCCTTCCATCTTTCCTTCCTCCCTGTCTCCCTGCCTTCCTTCCTTCCTTCCTTTTAATGATCCGGCCCACGTGAGATTAAATTGAGCAGTATGTGGCCCTTGAATGAAAATGAGTTTGACACCCCTGACCTAGATGGATAAAAATGCATCTTCATCTTGCTAAATACTGACCTCACATTGATGTTTGGTGAATGAGGTTATAACTAATTAAAAACTGTTAATTAATGGTTTATTAACTGTTTACAAATCAAAGTGTGTTTTACAAGTAGTTTTATTGTGAAGTTTTACCCATTTTAGGTCAATAATTGTGCTAAAAAGACACGTTCCCTCCCTCCCTCCTTTCTTTTCTTCCTTCCTCCCTTCCTTCTCTCCTTACTTCCTTTCTCACTCCTTCCTTCCTTCCTACACCCTTCCTTCCTCCCTGCTTTCCTTCCTCCTTACGCCTTTCCTTCCTTCCTCCTTCCTTCCTTCCTTTCCTCCCTCCCTCCCTCCTTACTCCTTTCCTTCCTTCCTTCCTTCTCTCCTACTCCCTTCCTACCTCCTTACGGCTTTCCTTCCTTCCTTCCTTCTCTCCTCCTTCCTTCCTCCCTCCCTCCCTCCTTCCTTCCTTCTCTCCTCCTTCCTTCCTCCCTCCCTCCCTGCTTTCCTTCCTCCTTACGCCTTTCCTTCCTTACTTCCTTCCTTTCCTCCCTCCCTCCCTCCTTACTCCTTTCCTTCCTTCCTTCTCTCCTACTCCCTTCCTACCTCCTTACGGCTTTCCTTCCTTCCTTTCCTCCCTCCCTCCTTTCCTTCCTTCCTTCTCTCCTCCTTCCTTCCTCCCTCCCTCCCTCCTTACTCCTTTCCTTCCTTCTCTCCTACTCCCTTCCTACCTCCTTACGGCTTTCCTTCCTTCCTCCTTCCTTCCTTTCCTCCCTCCCTCCTTACTCCTTTCCTTCGTTCCTTCCTTCTCTCCTCCTTCCTTCCTCCCTCCCTCCTTCCTTCCTTCCTTCTTAGTCCTGTCCTTTCTTCCTTCCTTCCTTCCTTCCTTCCTTCCTGAGGACAACAGGAGGGTTAATGGTTTATTAAGTGTGTTTTTAAAAATGTATAAATCCTTTATAACAGTTTTATTGTGAAGTTTTACCCATTTCAGGTCAATAATTATGCTAAACAGACACACGTTAAACACAGGAAGTAAGAATGATTGACTTTAATATGAACTGCTCAATCAGTATAAAATCATTTTCAAAAGTATGTACAGAAATATGTGCAGAAATACACAAAGGCTACATATCAGGCAGTCAGTTGGCACCAGAGAGGAAATGTCAAAATCTCACAAAGTGTTTAATTCAAAGGCAGCTTCAGTAAGTAATGTTTAAGAATTCAGACATTTAGTGTCACTAAATGTCAAATAATCTGTTTTTTTTTGTTCGATTTAAGTGATGAGCAGGATCTGAGTTCCCAAAAAACATCTGTTGTAGAGAGAAAATGTGTAAATCTGTAAAGTTTCATGTGTTTTAAGTGAACAAGCTGAAAAAAGGGTTTTAGGGTGGAAGGGAGGAAGGAAGGACAAAGGGAAGAAAGAAGGAGGGAGGGAGAAAGGAAAAGAAGGAAGGAAGGAAGTAAAGAAGGAAGGGAGGAAGGAAAAGGAAGGAAGAAGGAACAGTTAAAACAGAGGGGGTCAAAGGTTTTAGGGTTAGAAAAAGTTCAACCTTTTTTTTTGGACCTTTTTGTTGTCAGTTTTTCTTTTGATTTTTGATATATCTGCAGTGCAAAAGGCAGCTTCAGCAAGTCATGTACACACAATACAGGAGGAAGAGGAGGATGTAGAAGAAGGAGGAAGAGAAGGAGGAAGAAGAGAAGGAAGCGGAGGAAGAAGAAGAAGAGCAGGAGGAGGAGGAAGAAGAAGAGGAGGAATAAGGAGGAGGAGGAAGAAGAAGAGGAGGGAGAGGAGGAGGAGGAAGAAAAGGAGGAGGGAGAGGAGGAGGAGGAAGAAAAGGAGGATGAAGAAGAGGGAGAGGAGGAAGAAAAGGAGGAAGAGGATACAGTACATCTTAAAAGATTTCATACATTCAGTGTCACTAAAATGCCAAATAACCTTTTTTTTTTCTTTCTCTGAGTTTCTTAAAAAAAAAAAAAAAACATCTGTTGGAGTTTAAACTTTTCATTCGTCTCCATTTAAACGTAAACAAAAGAAACCCGGAGATGTTTTTTTTTTCTTTTTTTTTTAACCCAAGTACAAACAATTCATTTCACTCTATAGTGTCCTCAATGTTCTCCTTTTCTAAAACACAGAAAGCCTTATTCATCCTTTTTTTTTTCTCCTTTCTTCTTTTCTCCGAGCGTCTGCACATTTTCCGACCGGTGTAAGAAACAGTTCCTGCCTGTTTGAATCAAAACAACAAGCGAGAGGCCGCCGAGGAGGAGGGCTTAAATTGATTGAACCTCTTTTTTTCTTTTTTTTTGGTAAGAATTGAATTTGTGAGGATTGATTGGCTATCTGAGGCTGACTCGGACTCGGAGCAGGAAGGTTCGGATCTCCATCGGCTTCAAGGTGACCTCCCAGGCGGCAGCGGCGGAGGGGGCTTCGGAGTTCTTCGGCAGCGACTCAGCACCTAAGAAATAGTGACAGGAAGTTAAAAGGATTGTTAAACTCCTATAGAGCTATATGTGATCTCATATAACCTATATTAGGACTTTACTGTAATAAACCTCTTCTTTCCTTCCTTCCTTCCTTTCCTCTGTCCTTCTTGCCTTCCTTTTTTCTTTTCTCCCTCCTTTTCTCTTTCTTTCCCTCTTTCCTCTCCCCTACCTACCTACCTTCCTTCCTTCCTTTCCTACCTCCCTTCCTTCCTTTCCTACCTCCCTTCCTTCTTTCCTTTCCTCCTTCCTCCTCTCTTCTTTCCTTCCTTCATTTCCTCTCTCCCTCACTCCCTTCTTTCCTTCCTTCATTTCCTCTCTCCCTCACTCCCTTCATTTCCTCTCTCCCTCACTCCCTTCTTTCCTTCCTTCCTTCCTTCCTTCATTTCCTCTCTCCCTCACTCCCTTCTTTCCTTCCTTCATTTCCTCTCTCCCTCACTCCCTTCATTTCCTCTCTCCCTCACTCCCTTCCTTCTTTCCATCGTACCTTCCTTTCCTTTCCTCTGTCCTTCCTTCCTACCTTTCCTTTCCTCTGTCCTTCCTTCCTACCTTTCCTTTCCTCTGTCCTTCCTTCCTACCTTTCCTTTCCTCTTTCTTCCTTCCTTTCCTCTTTCTTCCTTTCTTTCTTTCTTTCTTTCCCATTCAACATTAGCAGAAGAAGAAACCTTATAAAAAAGGAGAAATCATTTTCCAGGATATCTAAAATCTTTTCCAGAACATTTGACCTTTTCTCTCATTTTCCAGGTTTTCCAGGAAGCGTCGGAGCCCTTGTTCTGGCCCACGAGCCTTATGTTTGCCACCCCTGCCTCCACGATTACTATCAAGACCATGAACCACTGCAGTGCATTTATGACTCATTATATTACATCGCCTGTTTAATTAGCCGCTGCAGGAAAACAGTCTTTACAGTTAAGTTGTCTGTAACGGAGCGGTGATTTACCTCCCTCGCAAAAAAGCATTATAAAAAAAAAAGCCATTGGTGGATTTCTTGTATTCTCTCTCTCTCTTCTCTCTTTTCTCTTTTATTCTGCTGTTCAAACCGAACCGAACACGATCCTCTTGGCTGTACGGAGCCAAGCGGTCCATCAGTGACTGGCAGCTCACCAAACAGCTGACGGAGGAGGAGACGAACACAGCGTCTTCTGGCTGCTTGATGTTCAGTTGTTTTTTTGTTTTTTTTAGGTAATTGTAAACTATTGGGGTAAAGTAAAGGTTGAGCTTTCTTCTAGTGTAGGGGTGTCAAACATGCGGCCTGTGGGCCAGAACCAGCCGGCCGAGGGGTGCTATCCGGCCCACTTTCCTTTCTGTGTTATTTTCCTTCCTTCCTTTCTTCCTTCCTTCTGTCCTTCCTTCCATCTGTCCTTCCTACCTTCCTTTCTTACTTCCTCCCTTTCTTCCTTCTGTTCTTCCATCTGTTCTTCCTTCCTTTCTTCCTTCCTCTGTTTTTTTCCATCTGTCCTGCCTTCTTTCCTTCCTTCCTTCTGTCTGTCCTTCCTACCTTTCTTCCCTCTTTCTTTTTGTCTGTCTTTCCTTCCTTCCTTCCCTTCTTATTTCCTTCCTTCTTTCCCTCCATCTTTTTAATGATCAGGCCCACATCAGATCAAATTGGTCTGTATGTGGCCGTTGAATGAAAATGAGTTTGACACCTCTGTTTTAGTGCCTTTGTCAAGCCAAAAATGGTGACTTTGCAAGAGGAAGAACCCTTTTTTAATTTAATGTCTCTGTCCTCTGGCTGTTTTTTCACTCCAGACTAAAGTTACTCTGAGCATTTTTAGGATTACTTGGAGTCAGTGTGCAGGTCTTACTCCTTTTCATTGCTGCTGATTTCTAATAACCTTTCACCTACTTATACTATAATATGTGTATAATGACATTACATGGTTTGTCTAAGGAAGTTAATGGCAGATAAAACCAGTTATTGGCCCCTTTAAGCTGTGTTTGAACCAGGCGGGGAGTTCTGGTCCTCTGAAATGAAGCCAATGCGGAAGTAACTTAGAGCTGCATTCTATCAAAAGGCCACCAGGGGGCGACCGTCTCTATACAAGTCAATGGAGAATTCACCAACTTCTCACTTGATTTCTAACCTCAGTAAACATTTTCAAAATGTGTTTATGGTCTCAATCGCTAGTTTAAAGCCTTCTTCAATGCAGTATGATGTTCATTTGGGACATTTTGGCCTCCCTGATTTTATATGTGACGATAAAGCAGGGTATGCATTAGGGCGTGGCTACGTCCTGATTGACAGGTTGATTGACCAATGTCCTTGAGATCCAGCCCTCGCAACCTATCGCTACTTCAAGGTACTAAAAAATAACACGGACATTATGATGCTCTGGACTTTCACTTGAGGAAATGTTCACAAATTTGGACCTCAGTGGATTTTAACCTCCTGATAAACCCCTGATCTAGACCGTGATGGGTGGATGGGTTCGTTACCTGTCTGCGCCGTCCAATCAAAACGTGTCATGTCGTCTTTCCACTGATTGGCCGACAGGTTCAGCTCAGAGGCTCCCAGCACCTCCAGAGTGGAAAACAGCTTCTACAGTCCGGTGAAAGAGGAGAGGTGATCCATCAGTATCACTATAAACCAACCTGTTTTATTATCTTTACTCATATTTGTCTTAACACTTATATACTGTTCATATTCTGACCAGTTACACATAATAATTAGTCTCAATAACAAACTTATGAACCACAAATCATTCATAAATATCTCATCAGTCACAGATGAACATGATTAATCCTTAATGAAGCTTTTAGAGAGCAGAATGAGTTATCAAAACTATATAAAAAACACTATACTATGATCTAATGTTTCATAAGTCAGGAGAAACTATGTCAGCAAATGATGTTAAATATGAAGAATGAATATTTTTGACATTTTTGAATATATTTATTTCTTTGTATGTTAAATTCGTCAAATTTGACCCTGAACAGCATGTAGAGCTAATTAATCAGTTAATCATCTATTATATTAAAAGTCAACTCACAGCTTAGCAGAGTTCAGGATTTTGTCTATTAATCACTCGATCAGGAGACATTACAATATAATCATGATATAAAAAAAAAATCAATATTAACCCTTAACATACTGTTCAGGGTCTAATTTAACCCATTTTTTAAGATATGAAAGAAGAAGAAAAAATATTTAAAAAATGTTCTTTTAGCCAGAAATGTAGACTTATCGTCATATGACCCAGAATATACATAAGACAACTTTCTAAAAATGTTTTAGTGCCACTGAAATCATATATAGAGACGAATTAAGAGGATACACTGAGAAAAGTCTGAATATGAACAGTATGTAACGGTTAAATTAGCACATATTTACGTATTTACTGTTGATATTTATTGATTTACGTCTCTTTTAATAACTGTTATCTGACTGAGTGATTTTAGTGAGTCTGACCTGCAGGTTGACGGTGACGGGCTGCGAGTTCACTTTACTCTCCCAGCTCTGAAACTGGTGCTCCAGTCTCAGCAGCACCAAGTCTTTGTCCCACTGGCTCAGTGTCAGCAGGTGGACAGCAGGGGGCAGCGCAGCCTGAAGCCCCGAGAACTACAGACACAAAAAAATATATAACATTACGGTCGTTATTAAAGTCAAATGGTTCATTCAAACACTGTTAACCAGATAGAGGACAAATAAATATCCTAATAATCCTAATAAATAAATACTACAGGGTGTATTTTGATTTCTTTCCTTTATATTTTATATTTCGGAGTAAGGGGATTGTGCTATGTGTCGCTAACTGGACCTCAAAACATGGCAGTATAAGTCAAGCTGAAGGACGCACAGCTGAGCCTGCTCTCCTGAGTAAAAATTAAAAATAAATAAATAAAATAAATGAGCACAGTGTCTGAAAATACAAATATGCACAAAAACAGGACAGCAGAAAAACCAGCAGAAAATTATTGACTTATTGGCTCCTGTTGTCCTCGAGTTAAGGAAGGAAAAGGAGGGGGGAAGGAATGAAGCAAGAAGGAAGGAAAGGAAGGAAAGGGAGGGGGGAAGGAATGAAGCAAGAAGGAAGGAAAGGAAGGAAAGGGAGGGGGGAAGGAATGAAGCAAGAAGGAAGGAGGAAGAAGGAAGGAAAGGGAGGGGGGAAGGAAGGAAGGAAAGGAAGGAAGGAAAGGAGGAAGAAGGAAGGAAAGGGAGGGGGAAGGAAGGAAAGGAGGGAGGAAGAAGGAATGAAGGGAGGAAGGTCGGGGTGAGGAAAGAAGGAAGGGAGGACGGAGGGAGGGAAGGAAGGAAGGAAAGGAGGGAGGAAGGATGGGAGGAGAGGAAGGAAAGGAAGGAAGGGAGGAAAGAGTGGATAGAAAGAAAGAGGAGAGAAGGAGGAGAGAAGGAGGAAGGAAGGAAGGGAAGACGAAGGAAGGAAAGGAGGGAGGAAGGAAGGAAGGAAGGAAAGAAGGAACAGTCAAAACAGACGGGGTCAATTTGACCCGGGAGAACGACAGGAAGGTTAAACTTGTGTAGTTTAACTATAAGTAGATATTTTATATAATATTTTACATTATTCTGAAGGCAAACAGTAAATTCTTGTCCAAAATCTTCTAAATTGTGCACACAGTGGCTCATGAAGTCCAATTTATGGTCAAAGGTCATTTTTACAGTATTAATACAACAGGTAGTCTGATTTATGCTTATTTGGATTATATAAAACATTATTTGCCTGCAGCCTCTTCATATTTAATCCACCTCTCACCTCTAGTTTAGTGTTCGGGTGCAGCTCTCCATTAGTGAACGTCAACAGCGGCTGCAGTACCACCTCCTGAGCCAGGGGGCGGTGTGCGTCGGCTGCGGCGGGCGGGCGTTCCAGGGAGAGCAGGAGGCGGCCGCGGACCACCAGCCCCTTGGGGAAGATGTGAGAGGTCTCATTGAGGGGCTCGGCAACGCCACGGACGTCATCGTACAGCAGCCGGCGGTGCAGCTGAGGACGGAGATTAAAGGCCGTGTAAAGTGAATTCAGACGTTTTCTTCTAAACACATTAAATAGGTCATAAGTGTATTTCTAAAAAAAGGTGTAAAAAGCATTTCAACCATTTAGATTTGAATTGTGGAGCTAGGCTTCACAAACTGTGTTTCAAGATTTCTGTGTTCAGGATAAAGTCGGCGTGTCTGAAAATCATTAGCATAAACCCGCTCCTGCTGCTGTAGAGGTATAAATACATTCAGCACACACCACTACTACTACAGTCTACAGTTAGCCAGTTAGCTGCCAAGCTAGCCGCCGAGCTAGCAGCCGAGTTAGCCACCAAGTTAGCTGTTGAGTTAGCCGCCGAGCTAGCAGCTGAAAGCTCTCAGACGTAGCGTCCAGTGACACTTGGTAGGGGGCGGGGCTTCAGTAGACTCAGCGGCCACGCCCACAGCATTTGGGAGCAGAGAAAGAGGCTGATTTTTACACAACTTTGAAGCCTAATTTCATATATTTGGCGATTTTTTTAATCATTCAAATTTAGCAGGGTGGTTAACAACACACTTTTCTGTGGTATGTCAAACTCAGAACACATATTTATTCTTACTTTACACTTTAAAGAGAGAGCGAGTCTGTTTCTGTGTTGTTGTTTGGTCTGATCAGTTTAAAATGGAGGATGAGCCTGCAGTGTGGTGCAGAACTGTGTGTGTGTGTGTGTGTGTGTGTGAATTAAAGTAATTTATATGTTGACAGTGATGGACTAAATGACTCTGTGTGTGTCTCTGACCATGATCTCCAGAGAGCCGTTATTGATGCTGCCTCCTCCTTGAGAGCGATCTGTCACCACAGTGAGTTGGTCCTCGTCATCCTGATAAGACACACACACACACACACACACACACACAAACACACAGACACACAGACACACAGACACACAGACACACAGACACACACACACACACACACACACACACACACACACAGACACACACACACACAGACACACACACACACACAGTTACTCAAGTAAGCTGAGAAGTGAAAAAGTACATATTATAAACTTCCTGGAGCAAAAAACGTGTGAGGAAAGAGTTGCATTTGGTTTATACTTGCACTAATATATTTATTTATTTATTTACTTCATAGCTGCATAACAGTGTTTGCACCATGAGGTTAATAAACTACATGCATGATGCTCAAATTTACACAAAAACATCTTTCCTTATGTAACATTCACTTAAGTTTCTTATTTAGTTTAGTTTCCAGCAGCTATTTTTACTGAAGCAATTAGAGCTGCAACGATTAGTCTATTAACCCTCCTGGTGTCCTCAGGTCAAGGAAGGACAGGAGGAAGGAAGGAAAGGAGGGAGGAGGGAAGGAGGAAAGGAATAAGGATGAAAAGAGGAAGGAATTTAGTGGAGAAGGAAGGAAGGAAGGAAGGAAGGAAGGTAGGTAGGAAGGAAGGAAAGGAGTAAGGACGAAAAGAGGAAGGAATTTAGGAGAGAAGGAAGAAAGGAAGGAAGGAAAGAAAGGAGTAAGGAAGGAAGGTAGGAAGGAAGGTAGGAACGAAGGAAGGAAGGAAGGAAGGAAAGGAGTAAGGACGAAAAGAGGAAGGAATTTAGGAGAGAAGGAAGAAAGGAAGGAAGGAAAGAAAGGAGTAAGGAAGGAAGGTAGGAAGGAAGGTAGGAACGAAGGAAGGAAGGAAGGAAAGAAAGGAGTAAGGAGGGAGGGAGGGAGGTAAGGAGGAAGGAAGGAAATGAGTAAGGAGGGAGGGAGGGAGGAAAGGAGGAAGGAAGGAAGGAAGGAAAGGAGTAAGGAGGGAGGGAGGAAGGGAAGGAGGGAGGAAGGAGGGAGGAAAGGAATAAGGATGAAAAGAGGAAGACATTTAGTGGAGAAGGAAGGAAGGAAGGAAGGAAAGGAGTAAGGACGAAAAGAGGAAAGAATTTAGGAGAGAAGGAAGAAAGGAAGGAAGGAAAGAAAGGAGTAAGGAAGGAAGGTAGGAAGGAAGGTAGGAACGAAGGAAGGAAGGAAGGAAGGAAAGGAGTAAGGACGAAAAGAGGAAGGAATTTAGGAGAGAAGGGAGAAAGGAAGGAAGGAAAGAAAGGAGTAAGGAGGGAGGAAAGGAGTAAGGAGGGAGGGAGGAAGGAAGGAAGGAAGGAAGGAAGGAAGGAAGGAAGGAAGGAGGAAGGAAAGGAGGAAAGGAGGAAAGAAAGAAGGAAGGGTGGAAGGAGGAGGGAGCAAAGAAAGAAGGGTGGAGGGGAAGGATGAAGGAAAAATTAAAAGAAAGACAGAAGAAGGAAAGAAAGAAGGAACAGTCAAAAGAGACGGGGTCAATTTGACCCGGGAGGACGACGGGAGGGTTATATTATTTGGCTTCTTGGAAGTTGTGATCATTTTTCATTTAATCAAGAATAATCAAATTAATCGATAAAGATAATAATCACTAGTAGCAGCTGTAGAGGTGATGTCATACTTCTAACACACACACCTTGATGAAAGCACGAGAGTTGATGGGGTAGTAGTTTCCAGCGATGGGCTCCGACTGCTTCAGGTGCCAAGTGGGCCTGAAGTCTTTCCTTTGGGACACACACACACACACACACACACACACACACACACACAGCTGTCAGATTATCCTTCTCTCACTTAAAGGACCAGTGTGTAGAGTTTAGTGACATCTAGTGGTGAAGTTACAGATTACAACCAACTGTTTCTATAATATCTCTTTAACCCTCCTGTTGTCCTCGAGTCAAGGAAGGAAGGGAGGAAGAAGGAATGAAAGGAGGGAGGAAGGAAGGAGGGAAAGAAGGAAGGAAGGAAAGGAGGAAGGAAGGAAGGTAGGAGAGAGTAAGGGAGGAAGGTAGGGGAGGGGAAAGAAAGAGAGAAGGAGTCAGGGAGGGAGGAAGGAAGGAGGGAAGGAAGGGAGGAAAGAGAGAGGAAGGAAAGAAAGAGAGAAGGAGGGAGGAAAGAAGGAACAGTCAAAACAGACGGGGTCAATTTGACCCGGGAGAACGACAGGAGGGTTAAATGAAGAGACAATGCTGGATATCGTTTAAAAAAGACAAAGTTTCTTACACTCTTTCTGATATTTAAAAGTGTGATAGTTGCGACCAGTTTGCATTGATATATTAACTTGAGCTATTAAGTTAAATAGTTTTTTGTTTTAGTTTATTTAGTTTATCCCTCCTTACTACTTTCCTTCCTCCCTTCCTTCTCTCCTTAATTCCTTCCTTCTGTCTTCCTTTCCTCCCTTCCTCCTTCCTCCTTTCCTTCCTTCCTTCCTTCTTCCCTTCTCTCATTAATTCCTTCCTCCTTCCATCCCTCCTTACTACTTTCCTTCCTCCCTTCCTTCTCTCCTTAATTCCTTCCTCCTTTCCTTCCTTCCTTCTTCCTTTCCTCCCTCCCTCCTTACTCCTTTCCTTCCTTCCTTCCTTCCTCCTGTCCTTCCTTGACCTGAGGATTATTGTATTAGCTGTTACCCAGGCAACGGCTACACTTCCTGGGGTCCAATAGTGATCTTACTAGCACATATTTTTCTCAATGGGCTTAAAGAGGCTCTTCATGCACTCTATAGATAATGGGCAGTTTAGACACTTTATGAACATGAACATCCTTTTAATTATGACTTCTATACAGGCCCATTCATTTTAGATTCCTATTTACTCATTTCAATTTGCACTAATTTGTTCTTGTCTTTTAAGATGACCAATATGTCGTTTTCTTATGTATGGAAGTGCAGAATTAAATTTTCAATAAAAGGAAATCTTGAATCTTGAATCTTGAATCTGAAGTCTGAGGTGAGCTTACTTTCTCTGCAGCACCTCTCGGCCGTTCGAGTCTGTGTAGAAGATTTCTGAAGTCTTGATGCTGGTGTCTAAACGAGTGATCACTTCTTTCCCCAGATCGTCACTGCAAGAGAAAGAAAGAGAGAAAAACAACAAACAAATAAATTAAGTATTTCTATTTCTATATTAACAACATATGAACTGGTTATGGCTCTACTTTAAGTAGTAAGGAGGGAGAGAAGGGAGGGAGGAATTAAGGAGAGAAGGGAGGGAGGGAGGAAGGAAGGAAGGGAGGAAGGAAGGAAGGGAGAGAGGAAGGAAAGGAGTAAGGAGGGAGGGAGAGAAGGGGGAAGGAATTAAGGAGAGAAGGAAGGGAGGGAGGAAGGAAGGAGGGAGAGAAAGGAAGGAAGGAAGGGAGGGAGGAAGGAAGGAAGGAAAGGAGTAAGGAGGGAGGGAGAGAGAGAAAGGAGAAAGAAAGGAAGGAAGGAAGGGAGGGAGGAAGGAAGGAATTAAGGAGAGAAGGAAGGAAGGAAGGAAGGAAGGAAGGAAGGAAGGAAGGAAGGAAGGAAAGGAGTAAGGAGGGAGGGAGAGAAAGGAGAAAGAAAGGAAGGAAGGAAGGAAGGAAGGAAGGAAGGAAGGAAGGAAGGAAGGAAGTGAGGAAAGAAGTATGGAAGGAGGGGAAGAACAAAGGAAAAATTAAGGAAAGAGGGAGGAAGGAAGGAAAGAAGGAACAGTCAAAAGAGAGATGGGGTCAATTTGACCCGGGGGGACGACAGGAGGGTTAATACTCACTTCCATTGAATATATTAATATACTTTACACTCACTCGATGGGAATCGGCCCGATCGTCCACTCCAGCTCCAGAGCTCTGCTGTCAGCGTAGAGACGAACCACCTGAGAGGCCCAGGGAGAAAACCACTGCCTCACCTCCTGCACCACCGAGGTCTGAAGGGAGGGTTGGGGGGGGGGGGGGGGGGGCAGAGGAGGGGTAGTATATAAATACATGAGTCAATTCATACTTCAACGAAGGAAGGAAGGAAGGAAGGAAAGGAGTAAGGAGGGAGGGAGGAAGGAAGGAAGGAAGGAAGGAAAGAAGTAAGAAGGGAGGGAGGAAAGGAGGAAGGAATTAAGGAGAGAAGGAAGGGAGGAAGGAAAGTAGTAAGGAGGGAGGGAAGGAGGAAGGAATTAAGGAGAGAAGGAAGGAAGGAAGGAAGGAAAGAGGGAGGAAAGGAAGAAGGGAGGAAGGAATTAAGGAGAGAAGGAAGGGAGGAAGGAAAGTAGTTAGGAGGGAGGGAAGGAGGAAGGAATTAAGGAGAGAAGGGAGGGAGGAAGGGTGGAAGGAAGGAAGGAAAGGAGTAAGGAGGGAGGGAGGAAAGGGGGAAGGAATTAAGGAGAGAAGGAAGGGAGGAAGGAAAGTAGTAAATTAACTTTAATTAAACTTGACGTGACGTTGAGATATTCTCTACCTGAACCGTCTCAGTCTTGGCCGTCTTGCTGATGATAAAAGGCGTGGAGGAGTTCGGTCTGAAGATGTAGGCGCCTGAAGGCTGGTTGCTATGTGAATTGTTCCCGTCACTGGCGTTATACCTGAAAACATCCAACACACACACACACACACACACACACACACACACACACATACACATTAACAACAAAGGCTGGGAGTTCTGGTCCTCTGAAATGAGGCCAACGCGGAAGTAACTTAGAGCTGCATTCTATCAAAAGGCCACCAGGGGGCGACCGTCTCTATACAAGTCAATGGAGAATTCACCAACTTCTCACTTGATTTCTAACCTCAGTAAACGTTTTCAAAATGTGTTTATGGTCTCAATCGCTAGTTTAAAGCCTTCTTCAATGCAGTATGATGTTCATTTGGGACATTTTGGCCTCCCTGATTTTATATTTGATGATAAAGCAGGGTATGCATTAGGGCGTGGCTACGTCCTGATTGACAGGTTGATTGCCCAATGTCCTCGAGACCCAGCCCTCGCAACCATAGCAACCTCCCTGCTCCGCCCATGGCTCCGCCTCATGCCCATATAAGTAGAATCCGTGTTTTTATTTTTCCCAGCATGCACCTGAAATTTTCAAGATGGTGCTGCCTAGATCCGAAACTATTGGCTTCCGAGCAGCAGTCCAGACTTTTATACAGTCTATGGTTTTAACAGTGTGTGTTACTGTCGGAGAAATACTAACCAATAGAAATTCTGCGTCAGCTTCACGGTCTGTTTGGTCTCCAGGTTGCTGAGGCTGCTCAACAGGCCGGTGTCGGGGTCAAAGGTCACTTGTAGGTACTGGAGGAGAGAATACAACTTAGTTTAACATCACAATAAATGACTTTGAACAATCCTAACTCTATTTTTATGCTTCTTATTTTTATTTTCCTATCTTTAAAGCATTATTCCCCTAATATTTAAACATGTGAAGACCTTGTTCTGGATGGCTGTGGGTGTGCGGGGCTGCGTGGAGGCGGGTGGAGGCCCGCTCTGAAGCAGGGAGACAGAGTAGGTGCTGTAGCCCAGAGGAGGAGCCTGCACCTGGAACACCAGCTCGTTCACAGCGGAGCCTCGGTTCTTCCTCACATCCTGAGTGACGCTGGACACTGGAACCACCTGGGAAAAATGACACAGAGAGGCTGTTTTTTAAAAATGTATTCCCAGTTTTTTTTTAAAAGGATTAATCTGAATTCTTTAGGATCTAGATTATATTTTATAAAATCCTGTCTTCATCATTTTTGGCATCTTATATTGACTTTTCATTTAAGATGTGTCATTTTCTGGCACATCTTGTTATGGATTAGCTCATGCTGCATGCTGCCAAACACACACACACACACACACACACACACACTGGCCTTGCAGTCCACAGACTTCCCGTTAGCATCAGACACCGCATATGCTGATCCGTTGACTGGAAGCCTCACCGGCCAAGTGACGGGCCGAACGAGAGGGTTGTACACATTGACTGAGAACTGAGAGACAGATGTGGGTTTAAGTATCATTATTTATATTTAAAACAACTCAGATTAAATCATATTAACTTTATAAAGATGTGATATAATGAAGCTGAAGCACATGCATTTTAATTTTGAGTGTTTACATATTTACACACGTCTTGTAGGGCTGCTCGATTATGGAAAAAAATCATAATCCCGATTATTTAGGTCAAAATTGAAATCACGATTATTAAAACGATTTTTTTTTTAAACTTTAGAAACATGCTGCATTTATTGTCCATTCAGCTTAATACATTTTCTCTCCCAGCAGCAGCCTTTTATCTGCCGCTTAACGCAACACACAGCAGGAAATGTGCAGAGATATTAGTGCTGAGCTGGTTACCATGACGATAGTTCACACAACACTTCCTGGTTTTTAATAATTAGTCAGTAAACTCAGCATCGTCTGACGCAGGCTGGAAACACTTTTACTTACAGTTAAAACATTTCGCTGTGTGTTTCAGCTTCTGTCAAACTCACAGAGCTGCGGAGGCTTCCGGTGGCTTCCTGTCTAAGCTTTTCAAAATAAAACCTTTGTTATTGAGCGCTATCTCCTTATTATTAAAAATCGTTTCCCCTCGATTTTATTAGTTTTGAACTCTTAAAATCGTAATCACAATCAAATTTTGATTAATTGAGCAGCCTTAATGTCTTGTGAGTTTGTATAGACTTCGTGTGTGTGTGTGTGTGTGTGTGTGTGTGTGTGTGTGTGTGTGTGCGTCTCACCTTTTTGCTGGACTCAGTGAGAGGACACACACTAATGTTGAGGTTGTCACAGTAGATTCGCTCCGCAGTTGAGCCGCTCAGAGCAGCCAGACTGTTACTGACCAAAATCTGGAAGGAGCAAATAAAATACATCATATCATCTCCAATAAAAAATACAACAGGCACATTAAAAAAAAGGACACAAAATAATACAACAGGTCATTTCAGTTACAGTTAAAGCGTTTAATTGGTAATAACTCACATTTCGGCTTGGCTGATAATTCCCATAACGCAAAAAATGTGGCTTATCCAATTTTAGAGCTTTATTTGAAAAAACAACAAGTAATCTCTCCTTCATCTTAAACAGAAGATACATAGAGAGCCAAAATAGCTTTAGCTCACATGACACTCCTTTAACCTTTGTGTCGTCCTCCCGGGTCAAATTGACCCGTCTGTTTTGACTGTTCCTTCTTTCCTTCTTTCTTTCCTTCCTTCCTTCCCTCTTTCTTTCCTCCACCCTTCCTTCTTTCTTCTGTCCTTCTTTCCTTCCTTCCTCTTTTCCTTCCTTCTCCCTCCCTTCCTTCCTTCTTCCTACCTCCCTCCTTTCCTTCCTCCCTTCCTTTCTCCCTCCTTTCCTTCCTTCTTCCTACCTCCCTCTTTTCCTTCCTTTCTCCCTCCCTCCTTTCCTTCTTCCTCCCTTCTTCAACGAGATAAAGCCTTGAGTTTGAAATACCTGACAGTGCTGCCAGCCTTTAGCAAGCCTCCTGGCGTAGTCGTTGGCAACATGTTGCTTCTCGGTGCCTGACACTGCGTCGTGGTGCTGAGCCACCGCCATGGCTTTCTCTGCCAAGGAAAACACAGAAGCAACAGTCAGGAGCAAAGCGTTTGTTTGTTTTCAGTCGTGTTTATTGGTTGTGATACTATAACAATGATACTGAGAATAAATTATATTTGGGGAGTTGTTCATTTCTCTGTTTAACCCTCATGTTGTCCTCGAGTCAAGGAAGGAGTAGAGGAAGGCAGGATGGAGGGAGGGAGGGAGGAAGGATGGAAGGGAGGAAGAAGGAAGGAAAGGAGGGAGGGAGGAAGGACAGAAGGAAGGACGACGGACAAAATAAGGAAGGAAGGTAGGAGGGAGGAAGGATGGAAGGGAAGAAGAAGGAAGGAAAGGAGGGAGGGAGGGAGGACGGAAGAGAGGAAGAAGGAAGGAAAGGAAAGAATGAAGGACGACTGACATAAGAAGGAAGGAAGGTAGGAGGGAGGGAGGGAGGAAAGAAGGAAGGAAAGGAGGGAGGAGGGAGGGATGGAAGGGAGGGAGGGAGGAAGGATGGAAGCGAGGAAGAAGGAAGGAAAGGAGGTTGGAAACTATTTCTCCTAAGTTATAAATGTGACCACTAGGGGGAGATACAACAGCTTTACTCCCCATGAATGATGTTTTACAGCAAAAATGAGAAAACTCCAAATCTCACTCATGGTGTCGCTGTCGCCTTCCCCAAAGGGTCCCTTCGTGGAGGCCGGACCACCGAGTACCTCCAGCTGGTTACACGTCTGTACAAAAAACAGTCGCACAGTTACAACAGGACTTTATATGTGATTGTTACCAGAACAACGAGACAGCACAGTCTCTCTAAGGACTTCAGGTTAGTGGCAGTATTTCCGTGTTAGCATTAATGGATCTCAGTGCTGCATCTGACACGGTTGACCACAACACATTACTAAATTGACTGGAAAACTGGGTGGGATTTTCTGGCACAGTGCTAAACTGGGTTGAATCCTACCTAAAGGACAGGAGCCATTTAGTGTCAATATGTAATCACACATCTGAATGGACAAAAAAGACAGACTGAGTTCACGAAGGCTCCATTCTTGGTCCTTGTGTTCAATTTCTACATGCTCAGCTAGAAAAACAAAACAAAATATCTTACCATAATGATGCAGACGACATAGAAATGTACATAACTTTCAAATTTTACAACATCAAACATTCACTTCTGTTTATTCCTGTGTAAGCTTTATCTGTTGAATGAAGTCAAAATAACATCAGTATTGATTGCTGAACGCTGTAATAAGATGTTTAGATGTGTCTGCGTCATGAGTGGTGGGGGTGGGGCCTGGCTGATATGGTTTGTCCTCCCTCCCTCCATAGATTGTTAGATGCATGTATTTATATGCATGCATATGAATATATTCATAGTTCTATGATGGTACAGCAATGCACTGAGCATTTAATCTCATCCTGATGTTTAAACTCTGTTTGTTCATTTCTGCACTCTGTACTGTAGAGCTGGACAACTGTTTCAGCTTTTACAGTTATAACAGTTACCCCTCCCTGTGAGCACTTATCGATACTTCTTCTATTTTAGCTGTTTACAGTAATTCCCCATATTTCATGTTCTGCATTTCTTTGTCGTTTTCACACTTAACTAAGCAGCAACTTGACTAAAGAACTAAGACTGCTCTTGTTAAGGTACAGTCCTAAACTGGTTTGAATCTTACCTGAAGGACAGGGGTCATTTTGTGTCAATAAGTAATTACACATCTGAGTGGACAAAAAAGACACGCTGAGGTCACCAAGGCTCAAAATATCTAATATCTTACCATAACTTTGCAGAGGGCGCTCTCTCTCTCTCTCTCTCCCTCTCTCCCTCTCTCTCTCTCTCTCTCTCTCCCTCTCTCTCTCTCCCTCTCTCCCTCTCTCTCTCTCCCTCTCTCTCTCTCTCTCTCTCTCTCTCTCTCTCTCTCTCTCTCTCTCTCTCTCTCTCTCTCTCTCTCTCTCTCTCTCTCTCTCTCTCTCTCTCTCTCTCTCAGAACAGAGCTTGACAAGGAAGAGTTTGAGATGTCTTTAAATCTCCTCTCAGTTGATCACATGTGTAATATTTAAATATGAGAGTATGGGAGTAAATGTGATTTTGGTTGTAATGACTCTTTGAACCTGAGATTACCTGCAGATTGCTGTTGCTGATCCTTTCGTATCGTTTCAGCGCCGGTCGGCTGGTGAAGTAGCCGGTCCAGAAATCATGAGAATCGTCTGCGTACGGGAAGAAATCATCCGTCTTCAAAGCCCTTATGTAGAAGAAAAGAAATTTAAACAAAAATACACACAAAATATCTCTTCATACTGTGGTTGAGGGTTCATCTTGAGCCTTTCCTTACTCATTTAAAAGTTGATACTACCATGTAAGGTTTGCTCTGTGCAGCTCCTGGAGGTAACAGGAAGGCGTAGAGTAGAGTACGTTGATCTTGCTGCCGTTTGTCTGCAGGGCGTTAACGTAGTGGATGAGCTTGTCCAGGTTCTTGTACCACAGGTTGGCGTTCTCATACTGGAAGTCTGAGCCCATGGTCATGATGATGTGATTGGTCTTATACACCAAAGCCTGAGAGATGGGGAAAATGAAGAGGAGGAAGAGAAAAAAAAGAGATAATCAAACACATGTGAATGTCATGTTTTGAGTTTATTGTTTGGTTAGACAGAACGGACATAAAATATATCAAATTCATGAAGATTTAACAATTCATACAGCTGCTACAGATGTTTGCCTACCTGATTTCCCAATAATAGCTGTGCTTAGCCTAAGCCCACCCCTGCTGCTGTAGAGGTATAAATACACACTACTAATACTACTACAGTCTACAGTTAGCCAGTTAGCTGAGCTAGCCGCCGAGCCACCAGCTGAGCTAGCACATAGATAGACTGTATATAAGAAGAGCTAGCAGCTGAGTTAGCAGCAGAAAGCTCTCAGACCTAGCGTCCATGTTTCTGGTAGAGGTGGTGACTTTGATTGACAGGTGACACTTGGTAGGGGGCGGGGCTTCAGCGGACTCGGCGGCCACGCCCACAACGTTTGGGAGCAGAGAAAGAGGCTGATTTTTACACAACTTTGAAGCCTAATTTCATATATTTGGCGATTTTTTTAATCATTCAAATTTGGCAGGGTGGTTAACAACACACTTTTCTGTGGTATGTCAAACTCAGAACACATATTTATTCTTACTTTACAAGGACTTTAAGTTTTTCAGCATTGCCACGTTTCCACATCTAATCATATACCATCACACAGTTAAAATGTTCTATTAAATCTATTCTTCATCTATGTTACTGTTGAAATAAATCATGATGCTGACAATTTATTGGCTAAGGCTTTTCACTTTAAGATAAAAAAATACTCTGCTTTGAATCATATTTGTGTCCAATATAATTTTGCCACGATAAAGTTCAATTCAAATCCTTCAATAATCTGATGGAGGAGGAAGAGGAGGTGGAGGAAGAAGAGGGGGAAGAGGAGGAAGAGATTATTTTAGCTATAATCTTAATTAACTTTATGTATGTTTTGTCTTTGTTACACACACAGGAGTGATGTGTGTTAATGTTTAGTTGAGTGTGCGGTTTTAAGTGTGTCTGACCTGATTTTTGGCGATTTCGATGAAGCGCATAACCACATCATCCACATTATAATCCTCGAGGTCGGGGTCGTCTCTGATCGGCGGGTCGTCACAGGACTGGTCCCAGCAGAAGCCCGGGGGGGGGTTGTACCCATTAGGAAGGATCCCTGGTAGGTGAGGGGTAAAGTTCAAAAGGTCACATTTTATGACATGATGATGATATTTGGGTGAAGCAGCCCTTTAGTAACGGTTTATTACCGGTAAAGAGGTCGGCCATCGGTGGCGTGAGGCTGTCGGACGCTCTCCACAGAAGCTCCTGCTCCTTATCGATCATCCTGCGAGTGCGGTCCTGGTAGTCAAGACGACCGAAGAAGAAGCCGTCGTATCCCATCTGGAACAAGACACACATGTGGAGTTAGTTTATTTTCCAAACTAGTTTCAACTCTTTCTTTTTTTCACATTTTTTATTATATAAGATAAGTTTTTTAAACCAGTGAAATTATTCTATTTTTTTTTTTAAATATGCGGTTTCAGACACACAAAACATTAGAAAAAGGTAAAATAGCAGAATATATAACTGGAACAAAGCAGAGCAACAAATATATTTATACAAAAGCAACAATCATATATATTTGATATTAATGCCCATAAATTGGTCTCAATTTGTTCTTTGTTTTTTTATTAATTAATTTTTTATTTTGTTCTGTCTTATTATCAGCTCGTCAATCAACTACCTGTAAAGCACTTAGAGCTAGGCTTGTCTGTATGAAAGGTGCTACATATACACAGTATAAAGTTTGATTCATTGATTCATTGATAAATAAATATTATATTTCCAAATTGAATATTTATCAAAAACAACCTTCTAATATATATATGTCTAGTTTCCATGTGTGCTTTTAGAATATTAGATGTTAGCTTTACTTATTCCTGACTATTAAAGCTCATAAAACATGAGTTTCTTGGTCTATTTGCACATTAAACAACGTCTAGTTACCATGTGGAGACTTTGACCACTAGTAGTACGATGGAGCAATGTTTTTACACTTTGTTTGTACTGTTCACATGAACTCACTCAAACTTTCAGGTGAGATATTCCTGCTACTAGTTTCAATATGATCTTATTTATCAACAGGTGGCTGTAGTAGCACAAAGAAGTGTAGCTACGCGTCAATAAAAGGCAGGAAATAAGAAAAATGTGACTAAAAATGTGGATTTAAACCATTTATGATTTAAGACATTCAAAAAATTGGCTTAGCAGATATTTACAATAAACATTCAAGTCAAACCTCAAAGATACACACTGAATATAATATAACTTGGTACTTGGTTTGTTTAACACCTTGTGCTTCACTTAAAAAAAGTTCTTTAGGGACAATATTTTTACTATAATTGTTTTTTTGTTTTTTTTAAATCTTACAGTTAAATACAGTTTGTTTTTATGTAAAGCACATTGGAGTTGCCCATAGGTATGACATGCACTATATAAATAATGGTAAATAAATAATGCTTGTCTCTGGTCTTCGACTTGAGCTAAGCTACCTGTGCAAACATGGAGGCGTGTTCCCGGGCGTGACCGAAAGGGTCGATGTGCCAGGCGACTCGGGGGCGACCGCAAACCCCAAAAGTCTCATTGAGGAACCTCAGACCCATGGTCATCTGGTCGATAACGGCGCTGTAGTGCGTAGTGGCCTCATCACTCATGCACCAGCCGCCATTCACAAACTCAAGACGGCCTGGAGGAAGACGAGGAGGAGGAGGAAGAAGAGGAGGAGAGGAAGAAGAGTTTAACAGATTATGGAGTGAAATCTGTTCAGTGTAAAAGTTAAAGTATAAGTCTACAGTATTGATTCGCGTACCTTCGTTAACCAGCTGTTTGACAGTCTGCTGCATGCTGGAGCTCTGCCGTTTCCACCAGCGGTAGAAGAAAGCCGTCTCCACGTAGATAAACCTCCTGTCTGGATTCTTCAACAGCTGGTCCACCACCGAGTCCAGGATGTACTGCACGCCCGCATGCTGGATGTCGTTACGGTCTACGAACACACACACGGAGAAAAATACACAATAAAATGCATTCTTCTTTTAAAAATATTGTCCTACTACAGCTCTTAGTTTTCTTTTAACCCCCAAAATAAACTTTTCAACATTTTTACAGTGTCTCCAAAAATATATGAACTCCGTTTCAGCTCCTTCAACAAGATGAAGTGTGAATAAAACACCTCCTGGTGGACAGTCTGAGTAACTGCACCCACTGTGACATTTACACTCTATGAATAAAACACCTCCTGGTGGACAGTCTGAGTAACTGCACCCACTGTGACATTTACACTCTATGAATAAAACGCCTCCTGGTGGACAGTCTGAGTAACTGCACTCACTGTGACATTTACACTCTAAATGACCAAAAGTAGAGTTTTAGTCTCTTTTTCATCTGATATGTTTTTAGTTCTTCCAGTTTTGTGTGACATTACAACACTTTAACAAACTATCACTAAATTATAGAAGTGCATCTTTAGTTAATTAGACCCAAATTATCTTATATTTAAGTTATGTGGAAATCCAAAATGTGAGGCTTAAGTTGTTGCATTGATATGAAGTAATTCCAACAGCAAAAAAGACATTTGTTACATCACTTTGTTACAGGTTTAACTCATTTACATGTTCAATAATTAGATGTAACATAGCTTTGAGAAAAAAGATGTTTTAATGGCTACAAAACTTAAAGAAATGTGATTTTTAAAATACAAATCTCTCTTTCTTTTTCCCCACCTTAAAACTAAAAACACCCATGCTCATATTATAGTATTAGATTGTGCATGAACATGAGCTTCTGCATCTTCTTACATAATCTCACAGACCCATTATATCTTAATATTAGTTATGTGGAAATCCAAGATGTGAGGCTTAAGTTGTTGCATTGATATGAAGTAATTCCACCAGCAAGGTTTAACTCATTTACATGTACAGTATCTAAATATAATCATATTTATAGTAGCTTTAAGCAAAAAACAAACAAATATGAGTACAGATATTTTAGTGGCTACAAATGTGACATTTCCCACTTGACACATCTATTTTTTCTTATTCCTTAAAACTCAAAACCATAATGTTTACACTGTAGTATTAGATTGTGCATAAACATGGGCTTCTACCTCTTCTTACATAATCTCACATAAACTAACAATCAGAGGTCAGGAGCAGCTGATGGTCACCTGAAGGACACAAAAGCTGTCCAGCTATAATAAAACCAGACATGTGATGTGTTGAAATATACGAGCTATTCACTCAATGTCACTCAAACTGTAAAAGTTATTATTACCGTGTTTGTTTGGCAATAACATAATGAGATCATGTGAGAGCTGCAGAGAGCATTAAAATTCAGGTTGTCTGTTTAACCCTCCTGTTGTCCTTGAGTCAAGGAAGGGAGGGAGGGAGGAAGAAGGAAGGAAGGAAAGGAGGGAGGGAAGAAGAAGGAAGGGAGG
>NC_070579.1:8157555-8377577 GCF_027409825.1 Scomber japonicus
AACACATCTTTTTTCCTTTGCGTTGAGTCAAAGCTAGGCGAGAATCCTTGGCTTCTTACTTTTTATTTTTACTCTTTTTATTTATTTGTATTCTAATTTTAGTTTTTAAATTGAGCTCTTACTATTCCTTTATTGTTTTTATTTATTATTATATTTGTGTTTGATTATATTGTATTTTACTAACTGTGCAGCGCTTTGGTTCAACTGAGGTTGTTTTTAAATGTGCTCTGTAAATAAAGCTTGACTTGACTTGACACAGAATTAGGGTTGCAATTTACAATTTTTAAAGCTGCAAACTTTCCATGGGAATTAAAGGGAATATTATTGGAATTCACGGAAATAAACTGGAAATTTACAAAATTGCTATTGCTATGTATTGTTAACCTATATCAGGGCACTTAAATATAGATAGAAAAAAACATCTTGTAGTATAATCTTGGTAAAAGAATCAGATTTGATACAAATAAAGTTGAATATCTCCCCTATTCCTCCATCACATGCACATAGCACATTACTTACTTACCACATCCTTAAAAGCACTGTGCATCTGGAAATTTACCGGAAATGTTCTGCCCCTTTGCAACCCTAACAGGGAATGTGAAGTACCTCAAAAATGGGCTTAAGTACTAAAATAAATGTACTTAGTTCCTACTTTTCCACCACTGGATCAGATGGTTGGAACATGGATGTTGTGCTGGGTTTTTCATATTATTACCTATTGTAAATTTCCCTTGTTATATTAATAGGACTTCATTTATCAAGCATTTCAGTTTCACTCTGACAAACAGCGTGCAATAAGTTGAATCTCCAATTTTGCCCCTTTACTACCCAGAAGTTACAGGTCACCCTCTGCTCTCCCCACTCATGAACACGCTCAGATGTGATCATTAAACGCTCAACAAACCAAGTCAAGGTCTCTCTCTCTCAGTGATGGACAAGAATCTGGGTAAACTATCACATCAGGTCTGTATCATCTGACAGTTTCAATTATTGTGGAGTCAGGCGCCCCCTGCTGTCCATAATGGTCCTCTGCCGCTCAGGGTAATGGTTGTTTGATTCTTTTCAGTATTAATATTGAATGTGAACTTGGACCATTACGATTCTTCTTTTGGGTTTGAAGCACGAGGTAAAATCTTACGAACAACAAAAGTACAAATTCTAGTTTTACAATTATTTTGATGTATTTCCCATTTCTGTAGTTCTTCTTTTATCGTGAGTCATTGCCCACTTCCTGAAACGCGAAGAAGTACAGTTTTGCCCCCGGTACTTCCTCTTATTTTACTTTTTTTTTTTAACCTGACTTGTTGCAGAGTCATTGCTCACTTCCTGAAACGCGTAGAAGTAGGCCTACAGTTTTTTAACATGTCCTGCCCTTAAAATAAAATAAAGATGATCCAAGATCCAAGATGAGTGCCTAGGTGTTTTCCTATTTTCAATGTTGTTTCAGCCCTTAGCCAAAGCACCATCTGTACAATTTATTTATTCATGTTTTTGTACTTCCTCCTATAATTGAAGATGTTCGTTTTTTCTATGTTGAAATCATTTTGGCTCATAATTACAGCAGTTACATAATCAGCATATGCCAACAAATGCACCAGCTCCCCACTGCTAGTCTTGGTGCCAGTCAGTCTATGATCATCTTAGTGGAAAAAGGTTCATATCAAGTCTAAAACTTGTCTGGAGTAAGTAACTTGTCAGAGTTGACCGTGGTCTTTTGTGATCCACACTCACATGTTCTTCTGGCTCGTCTGTAGTAGCAGCAGCAGGGGAGTAGTTTATGTGACCTTCTGCCTCATTGTCAGTCACTTTGACCAAGAAACTCATTTTGAGTTTCTATGTCTGTAAAGAGGAAAGACTCAGCTTCATGGCGATGCCAATACAAGTACACCAAATATTCGTTTGACTGGCAAACAGGCCCGTTGGTTCCATCTGTAGACTGAGTTGTGTTACCAGCACATTAAAGCTGCAGTTGGTAAGTCTTATGAAAGTAACTTTTTGTCATATTTTCTAAGACTGTCACTATGTAAAGACAGCATTACATGAAACTAGTAATCTGAAAAAAAACCAAAACAAAAATAAACAAAAAAAAAACAGGCTCATTTAGCCCCACCTACTGCTCCTACTGCAAATTGCCAGAATCCACCGGAGTGCAGCGGAGAGGGAGGGGGAAAGTTGTACTTCTTCAAATTTGATGCTAAGTCCTCTCTCTCCTCAGAGTTACCAACTGCAGCTTTAAGACAGCAGATCATCTTATTGAAGATCATGATTTACTCTTTTGTTAATGAGCTGGAGCAATTAACACACTTTCATTCCAGGATTTATTTTATGAAAATTGTTTTGTGTACACATTACTGAATAAATTCCCTTATTAAAATCACAAAGGTGACTCTTGGTGGTGCTGTGGCAATGTGTAACTCCTCCTGTGTGTGTGTGTGTGTGTGCTGGTATGTCCTTGGGTTTTAGAGAATGCAGCCCTCTCTAGATAAGGAGAGAGGAGGGAGTAGTTATGTCTCTGTTACAAACTGTGCTATGTGTAACATTCACTATCAACGACTGGATAAATGCTCGTTAAAGTGTATTAATGTCTCCAGTTTACAATATGAACCAGACTCAGACTGCACATCAAGTCTTCCATGGATCAGTTTATTGCGAGCCAAACAAGGCAGACTGAACTCATCCTGGGGAAAAAAATCAACCCTTAGACATACGTAGACATACTTTACAGTTACATGAAAGAAGAACAACAACAGAAGCACAGACAGGAAACAGGAAATGCTACAAGATAAAACTACACAGCATGTACAATTCAGTTAATGTTATAGTCATACAGTTTATGGAATAATGCACTTCATGGCAAAAAAAAAAGCGTCCTTACTTTGCATCGACCTCCCAGATCAGAGCAGATTGGCAAATTCAGAAATCTAATTTTCTTGAGCTGCATTGTTGTAATACATGATAAAGTTCTGTTAGTAGTGCGTGTAATACAGTTTTCTGTTAGTATTGTTTTCATAAAGCTGTGACAAATTTGAACATGCCTTCGCAAAATACATACAAGTATAAAGTCGATAGCTACATTATACATACCTATGTAATCTTGTTGTTTCTTTGGATTTACAAGGTTGATCCTCATTAAAAGGCATTTACATTTCACAAATAGTTTGGTTTAAATGTGTCACACAGTGCTTTGGTCCTCTGCAAAAGCACCATTAAAAAAAAAAAGAAAAAGGAAAAGCTGTGGCTACAGTATGGCGTCCATTCAGATGGAAAGCGAGGTCACTCTCACACTTGGAAATCTTAATGTGATAAAGTGGATTTTGGTCCTCTGTAATGCTACAACAATCAAACCGTCTCATATTTTGATGTTTTTCCTCACATTTCACAATCACATGACGTTCTCTTATTCATGTGAATAGTAAAACCTGCTGTGAGGCTTCCTTTATTCTCTCAACTCTGAGCTGGACTGAATGAATGTGAGGTACTGACTTAGATGTGGAAGCATGCAAAGTACATGTGTTGTATTTTTTTACGTCACCAAATTTAATTGTCAGCTTCTGTATGTTGCTTGCCTGAATCAGCATTATCATAGAGGAGACAACAATGGAAATTATGGTGCTTACACGTGCCTCAAACATTCAAACATCACTTTAAAATATGTAATTATACATATTGTTACTGAATATGGATTATATACCAACGTAAATATCACAGTTCCCCTCACAAAAAACAATCACATAGACAGAAAATTGAAGAATGAGAATGACCTGCAATGTGAATGCACCCTTTAACTCATGATATTCTAATTTAAAGGCAGATTTGCAAGGCCATGTTCTCAGAAGCTCCTCCATATAAATGAAAATGATCTCAAAACACCTCTAAAGACGATGACAGAGTATAACCAGACAGAAAGGTTTGCTTCAATATGGCATCTAATTTGTCTAAATCTGAGGCTGAGGCCACCTTTGCAGGTATTATTTTCAATATGGAGTATAAAAGAGCAGTTTTCCATGTGAGATGGCAGTGAAAATGACAGAATCTCTTGCTTTGGTTATGAAAGGTTATGTCACATGTGCTAAATATTCTAGCCTATCATCAAATAAATAAAGTTTCACCACTATTCGTATACTGATAGAGCCAAAAAATATCCCAATAAATGTATTTAGAACTAATTTTAGCAGAAAAACAACTATTTTTAATACTTTGTCCTACATATACAGTTCCATTCAAAGGTTTAGACACACCTTCTCATTCAAGGGAAGATGTGTCTGAACTTTTGAGTGGTGCTGTGCATGTACTGAGTCCCAAATTAAAAACGCTTCTTTTTCAGGTTTTCAGACAATTTAAAAAAAATGATGGATATTTTGCTACATGTTTTAAAATCCATAACAGTACCCCTTCATTAAAATCTGGGTATCACTTTCTAATAAAGCACTCATTATTTCTGTTTGGAAATAATGTTATTGTAAATATCTGTGAGTATTAAGTAGGGCTGGGCAGTAAATCAATATTATATTGATATAGAGATATTTTATAGATATCATCTTAGATTTATATCGTGATATTTGATTCATCAGCCCTTTTCTAGAAGGTTATATGGTCCAATCAGTCAAAGGGACTTAAGTAATCCATTGCTATTAATATAACTATTGGTTACATCTAATAACTTTAAAGTCTGTATATTGGGTGCCTTATTAGAAAGTGGTTCCAAAATGTGTATTGAATAGGCCTATTTGGCATGTCACAGTCGGAAAAGCATCGGTTAGGGTTATTGTAGTATAATGAATGATGCAGAATATCAGGGTAACACCTGTGCTTTTCCTGCTATAACAAAATGTCAAAATGTCTGGAAAAATACAGCTAGAGTGAAGACTGTGTAGTATTTCACAAGGATTTTACAATCAAAGAGAGTTTAAAAAAGGATGAAGGGGAACTGTTTTGTCAAGAGAGACATTCATAATGCAAAAAGACATCTATGAGAAAAGACAAGTGTTTGATTCCTGACTGTGATGCTTCTCACTGGTGTTATCTCGGCACCAGCAAACTCTTCCATAAGGTTTTCAGAGTGAACAGCCCTTTCTTGTAGGTTAGATAAAGGGTCCTGGATGAGGAGGGGGGCCAGGTTTAAGAGGGGTTTCCATTGCCTCCCTCATGGGGGCAGATGAGCAAGGTGGAGTCCAGGTCTAGTCGGAAGGCCGGATACAGCGGCTGAGTGAAGGGACAGCGGAAGGTGTGCAGCAGTACAACTGTGTCCGACACGCTGTAGAAGGACAACGCTCCTTTCTGGCGCTCCAGGAACACACCGATCCTGGGGCACGGCGGAGCGGCCACTGTGGTCTTACGGTTGTCGTGCCAGGCAGCGTACCCCGCATGTGTACACCTTAACCGCCACGAGTTCTCGTTACGCCCCAGCAGGCACGGTTTTCCACCACCCTTGCGTCCAATGCCACGGTAGGTGACGCCGATATCAACCCATCCCCCACCCCTCCATTCCACCTCCCAGTAGCTGGCGCCACCGAACTGGCCCTCCTTGCATAGGACCTGGGCCACCGAGTCAAAGCGCTGATGGTGAGGGGGGTAGGACTGGGGCTCCTCGCCGCAGTGGGCACCCTGGGGACCCTCTAAGAGAACCAGAGTGGGGTGGGCTGTATCAGGGTCCAATGACAGATGGCACGAAACTGGAAGGAGGGAGGGAACACAATGGGGGAAAGAAGAGTTAAAAATAAGGCAAGTTCTGAGTAGAAGAGACAGATTGGAAAGAAGCCAACCAGGAATCTATGTGAAGGCAAGAAATGATTCCAGTGACATAATTTTACTATAATTATAAGAAATCTCAACTATGTGTAGATGAAAACACAATTATCTGTAACCAAAATCCTTGCTTCATATCCAGGAATCTATAAATAAAACAGCTTCCTCCAGTAGCTGGAAATGAGGCCGCTGAGAATGGAGAGAGTTGACCAAAATAGTCCTGTCCGGAGTTCTCAGCAGAGTCCTGAACAGCCTCCAATAAGTGCAGAAATCAGCGGTCAGGGTTCTCACACACAACGATCCCTGGCAACACACTGCCCCCACCCTCATACACCTTCACTGGCTCCCCATTAAGTCCCACATTGCTTACAAAACGCTCCTTCTCACCTATAAATCCATCCTTGCCCCTGCCCCCCAGTACTTATCCAAACTCCTCCACCCCTATATTCCCTTGCGAAGGCTAAGGTCCTAATGTCCTGGCCAGCTCTCCATCTCCCACACCAACCCTGCAGACTTTTGGGGACAGAACCTTTTTTGGCTTTCTCTGGAACCACATATCCCTACACTTTTAAAAAACTTCCACCAGTTCAATAAGGTCTTTGGCCTCCAGTGACTGTCATCCCTCGTAATCAGCGACTCAGTGGTAAGTACTGCACATGATGCAGTGAGTAACACTATACACCGTGACTTTTAATTAGATCAATATCAGTGCTGATACTTTGCCAATATGCTGACTTTGGGTGTTGAAATCAGTATTGGAAAAAAGACAAACTGATCCAGTCATCCCTCTTCATGATGTTCAAGACTCAGGATTGGTTGGAATACTTTTAATTCCCAGGATGTTGTATTTATCATAACCTCTGACCCTAAATATATCGAAGGTTACTAATAGGCAGACCACGGTCCGGATCTGGACCCGGATGCTGTACTATCTAGACCTGGACCTGTAACTGATTAAATATTGAGGATTGTTAAATTTTGTCTGAGTGTTTCTATTTTAATGGGCCCAGCTTCTCCAGCTATTACAGTAAAAGTGGAGCAGCCCTCGTAAACTCCCAAACCACTGTATATAGCCAATCTCCTCACGTAACGCTAATCAGCCAATCAGATCTGTGCATTTGGACTCAACTGTCAGTGAGATACACACGGAAAAAAGAGTTGTTGAGATCTTTTGTTATGAAGTTAAAACTAAAAAAGGGTTTTCTGTAATGCACTTTATTTTAAAATGCTATATTTATTTGATATAAGAAAAGAAAATGTATTTATCGTATTATTTAATTCTAATTTGATTCAGTGTAAATACTAATAAATGAATTCTACTGTATTTATTTGACAGTCTACAATCTATCCACTAGACACAGATGCTGATGTAACTACAATGCTATTTCAAGGTACTGAAAAATAACACGGACATTATGATGTTTCTGGACCTTCACTTGAGGAAATGTTTACAAATTGGACCTCAGTCAATTTGAATTGAACACCCCTGATATATATCTTTCCCAGTTTCCCCTTTACTCTACTCTGTATGTCGCTGAGACTAGGCTAGGAGCAATAGACTGACTGGGAGATATCCAACTTTACCCTTGACATTTTGGCACAGAGGGGATAAATGACACATGTGGCCTTAATCCTCTGACCAAATGAATTATTGATGCCTAACAAGGTGCCGATATGCTGTCAGCTGGCTTGTTTCTGTCGGGACAAGGCACCGGTTTTAATGACGGACTTGGATGTCATAAATACAGTATGATTGCCATCCATCATTGATGAGGAACCAGACCGGGGTCTCGTGTTTCCCAGTAGGACTCTCATTATGTGGTGAACTAGAAGCATGGAGAGAAGAAAGAGGAAAGGATGGAAAAAGATCAGGAAAGAGGGTCAAAGAAAGAGGCAAGCAAGATGGGGTTTGACATGCAGGGTGGTCACACTGAATGGCTGCATCAGAGAGAGAGAGAGGAAGGGGAGAAGATAAGAAAAATGAAGGGGTAGAGAGTAGAAGAAGAGGGGATGGAGGATAAACCACAAAAGAATACAGAAACAGCTACAGCTAATTATGTGGCAGGCTTATGAGAGGAAAGATGGAGAACTTACACCTGAAGAAAGCTGCCCTCATCCGCTGATCAGCCGGCTGCAGAGACAAAGAAGATAGAGGGAACGACACCGGCGCTGCTGTAAAGAGACAAATGACAAAAACCAAGGAGAGGAGGCGGTTTTTAATACTTTTGTTTTTCCTGTACTATGTTAAAAACTGAATAAGATGGAAATGAGTGGCAGAGAATCAAAGACAGACAATTATATCACAAAGCACCATAAGATCTTTCCAGGTAATAAAAATAGTTTGTTGTGGTGTATCATTGGAGACCCTAAGCTGGGGAAAGCCAACATGATGCCATGAGGAGCCAATAGTCTGCAGAGTTTCATCCAAATATCTACATGCACAGAAGAGACCCCTGACAAAAAATGTGGTTTAAGAAGGAAATGGGACAATGTGTTTATTACTAGTCTGTGTTGACTTGGTTTAATGTTAAACCTGCAGTTATATTTTGTTGGCTTTCATTGGCTGAAGTTGGTCATTCCTGTCCCAAGTTAAGAGATAACAGAGGCAGTGAAAAGAAGAAGCATGAGTTAATTAACACCTTGTGAACCAGCAAATCTTGTCTAGCATTGGTAGCGTGCAGTATTAGTGACAAATAATAGATGTTATTAAAAACAACATTCCACCGATTTAGCATTGCACTGCATTCCTTTAACACTGACAAACTCACAAAGCAGTAAAAAAAGAAAAAGAAAAAGGATCACATGGTTGTAACAGAAGCAGTTATTGTTTTTTATTACATGTATTCTTCTGTATTGTCAAAACCTGATGTGAACAGAAGCAGCTAAAATAGCCTCAAGCCACTAGCCTCCAGCATAGATGAGGAGCAGACTCAAGGATGTATTATAAGAGCTCAGTTTTTCCCAGTGGTCACCACCGTTATGAAAGACTGCTACTGACAGGATACCTTGAACTGCAAACAAGGTCAATTAAGACTTTCTGTAATGAATTTTTGATCCATGGAGGTTTTATACATGTAAAATCTTCCTCAAGCCGAGAAAGGTTACTTAAAAATCTGTGACGTCATCACAATGCAGTTTATGGGGGCGAGCGCAAACTCATGGTTGGGACAAGAGGGGGAAACCCAGAAGCTAGAAACTTCATTGTATATGCACCAACCAAATAGTTCTTATAGGACTGAATGGGCGATAATATAATAACACATCCATGAGTACGCTTCAGTGGTCTGGTAACCTCACTTCTTTCTAACTCTACAACCTTAGATGCTTTTCATTTCCAAACTTGTAGTCTTCAACAATAACTGACATGGACTCACGTGAGATCACTTGAGGCTTCATACAACCTTTTTTCACATGTGTACTACCCATGACCTATAGACAGAGTTTGATGTGTAAAATTGGTGGAATTCCACTTTATGTCAACATGTGTCTTGGTTTCTGCTAACGTGGCTATCGACATGCAATGCCTCCATTACCCCTTTTGGACCAAGGCAGTTCCAGTCCACAGACAAAGAACTGGCTCTCAGCCAGAAAAACTGGTTCCAGAGGAGCTCCAAGTCTTTGCTGGACTAGAAGATATTATTGTGACCAACCAACAACAACAACCCATCAAGCAGCACAAATGGTTTGGATCAGTCATGTTTGGATGCCAATGAAGCCTCGGAAAGCCAGGAGCAACAGTTGCACAAACACGTAGTCCGGCATTGTTGTTGTTTTGAAGTTGGCGCCAGTGTTGCTTCCAGTGTGGGAAAACATTGACGGATACAGTGACATAATAACGTGGCTCTCTAACCACCTCGAGCTATGGAAAAGCAAATTGGTTCTTGGCTGGTTTCGCAAGTTGAACTGATTGTGGACCGGCAGCAGCAGTGTTATGTGAGGTAACGCCGAAGTCCTACACATAGTGAACATTAATTATGGTTGATTTGCTAAATTAGCCTGTTAGTAAGCTACCAAAGTCAAAATTACCTTGTCCACATTAAAGAGTTAGATCACCCAAAAGTACCAACCCCCCCCCAAACACATGTTTCCACTTACCCCTTGTTGTATCTTGCTCTGCAGATAGTGTTGGTTGCATTTGCTGAGGTTTGAAGTTCTCTGCATTTCTGGCACCTCCCCAATACAACGGAGATGAATTGTATTTTAAATATTTAAAATAAATATTTGTTGCTGAAAGGTAGATGAGAAGATTGACACAACTTTGATATCTGTCCGTTAAATATGAAGCAGGAGCCAGGAGATGGTTAGCTTAGCTTAGCATTAATTGATTTCCTAGAGCAGGGGTGACAAAATCATTTTCATTCCACAGCCCAATTTGATCTCCTGTGGGCCGAACCAGTAAAAAAATGTAAGGAAGGAAGGAAGGAAGGACAAGAAGACAGGCAGGACAGATGGAAGGAAGGAAAGGAGAGACGGAAGGAAGGACAGATGGAAGGAAGCAAAGGAGAGAAGGAAGGAAGGAAGGATAGATGGAAGGAAGGAGGGAGGAAAAGAAGGAAGGAAGGGAGGAAGGTGGGCTGGATTGCAGATTGGACCCCTCGGTGGGCCAATCCTGGCCCATGGGCCGCAAGTTTGACACCCCTCTCCTAGAATCTTGTCATCGCCTTGAAGTTGCCAGGCAACCAGCAGAAACACCTTCCTAATATATTATTTTATTTTATTTTACCTAATATAGTTTTGTGTGTTGCTGTTAATGTTTCTCGACACCATTGTAAATGAGGATTCCTCCTCAACGGTGTTTCGAGGTAAAATAAAGGTTAATAATCATCTCCTGACTTCTGCTTCATATTTAATGGAACAATATGAGAAGTATCAATCTTCTCATGTAACTCCCAAAAAAAATGCTTATATACATAGAGAACAATGTATTTCTCATGTTATTGTAGAAAAGCTTTAATAATAATGATCAATCTGAATTAGAGTTGCACTGAATTTGATTTGCTTCCCATCAAACTGAACTGATTGGACCGGAGCAGAACTGGAGACGAGCCAGGGAGGTTTGTAGCAGACATCGCCATGTCTTCTTCTGCGTAAATAATTGACGTGTCCACTGTCCCTTGCAGTGTTAAATGTCATGTCAAAACCTGCAGCCTGGTAAAATGGGTCACCTCAGACCTGTCACTGTCACAAAGGGTGTGTGTGTGTGTGTGTGTGTGTGTGTGTGTGTGTGCAATTGTGTATCATGTTTCTTATGCTTACCTTTTACGCACTCCGCACCAGACACGTAGTTCTCATTTACTGAAAGAGAAACATAATCATATCATGAGAGTCTGCATTTTGCTTCTATTCATAGTAAACCTTTCTATATTTTAATGCTGCATGCTATATCTATAATATTTCAGTTTTAAGTACATCATATTATCTTTAGTGCACCCTCTTTCTGTCTGTGGGGTTATCTGCTGTACCTGCTCGGTTGATATTGTCCACCTCCTCCCTGCAGACCTCCTCCATGCGGCTGCGGAGGTGACACAGCGCTCTCCTGGCGCCGCTGAAGGCCTCGGTGGGCAAGCTGAGGGCTCTGGAGTGCCGACAGGTGGCGAGAGGTGTGCAGAGCAGCGGAGCCGCCTGTGCCGACGAAGAGAGGAGTGGAAAATACAGCCTTACGTAGTCTTCCCTCCCTCCTTAATTCCTTGTACAATTGAATTTGAAAATAGCTCTTAAGGAGGTACTATCTTTTTCCACTGGTCTCTGATGACTCATTGTTTCCTCTCTTTCATTCTTCCTCCTACATCCTTCACCTACAGATTAATCTCTCCGGGTGTCTTTGTTAGTACACACAGAGCAAGCAAATATAAAATGGATAAAATGCAAATAGACTCTTCTGCAAATATGTCAAAAGAATATGTGTGTAAGAAAGTAAAATGCAAACAAAGCTGAACTTCAAAATTACTTCTTTAGTCTGACCCTTCAACCCTAGAACCAGTGCAGCCAGAAGAACCCCAAAAGCAGGAGCTCTATCTATTATTACGTTCCCCTAAATCCTCCCTCTTTCTCTCCGCCTCACCTGCAGAAAATGGCCGTTGTCCTCGGTTTGTAGAAGCTGTCCGATTTCCTCATCTCTCCTCCTCAGCTCCTCCAAATCTTTCTCCAGCGTCTCTATGTCACGCTCAGCCCTCCCAACCACAGCTCGCTCCTTGGTCTCCATCCTCGCTCGGACCTGCAACACACCGGTGTGAAAAGGTGGCTTTTAACTCATTGATATTTCAATTCCATTTCATAGAGAGCTTAATGCCTCTTTTACATTATGTTGGATTGATTTGGAAAGACTGCCATGTTGACTTGCAAACATTTATGTCATCCAGCTACTCCAGAAGTTTGTATGGTACCTGAGTTGGTTATATGAGACGTGAAGATGCTGATAATTAGGTTATTGTATGAAAAGTTGATGAGGTAATAATTTAACATTTATTCACTGTCATTACGTTGTATCACCTTATCATCACTATCTAGCTTTCACGACATGCACAAGATGCATAAAATTATATGATGACAATGAATAAAGTATAAAATATAATAACAGACTCTGAGGGTCACTGAAAAGATAAAGTCATAGTAACTTTTAAACAAAGGATGTCTTTTTTATATATGTACTACAGTAAATGCATATTCATGTTTTTTCCTCTGCTTCTACAACCTTGAGATATGATACTGAATGTTTTTGTCCATTATCTAACTAAATTAATATCAGCTACTATGTTTCACTGATTTGAGCAACTCTCATCATTTAAACAGATGCAACAATGATTATTCTCTTATTTTTCTACAACCACAGCTCTCATGAGTCTAAGTTAATCAAATCTTCCTTCATAATAAAACCTTATCAGAGCTGTATCCACTTCTTGTTTTCCCACCACTGGTATAGACAGCGGAATTGCTTCTATCAGTACTATCACTAATAATCTAATAATAGAGGGCTGCTATTAGTTATTCTAGCTCCTTTTCCTCACCTCAGCCTTGGTTTTCTCCAGGCGGACTGCCATGTCAGCAAACAGAGCTTCACTGTCTTCCAAAACCGCCGACGCTGACACCTAAACCAAACACACACGCACACACATAGATAGTTAGAGTACAGGGGCAGTAAATACTTAAAGACACCATGAAACAGAGAATTCAATCTTCTGGAAAACTGTCACTGTAAGAAACAGTGAATTTTTAATGGTGAACAAATCCCACCAAAGTACACACGAAAGAAAAAACGAACCAGTTTTTCACATTCTCTTGTAGCCTTTCTATCAAATTCAACAGTGTCTCCTCCTGTTATATGCTTCCTCTAATATCCCAATTGAATAAGAATCACATGACAAGCCAATTTGTGTAAGAACATGTCATCCCCACTTTTCAAAATCATATTATTTTTTAACTGCACAGCGTCATCTCCATGGACAATCACTGTTTGCATGGTCTAAAGTGGTCTACATATTTTTTTTAAACTGTGAAATCTGCCTTTATTGCATTCTCACAAATAGAATAAAGCTTTCATAATTCTGAAATTGTGTTTTAAAGAGACTTTGGCATCTTTGAGATAATTCAGTCCAGATTTTACCAGTCCAGGTAGGTGGTACTAGCCTATCATAGGATACTTTCGGGTGGAATATATATCATTATGACCAACTTCATTATTTCATCGATTTTGTATCACCATAGTCCCGAAATGTATGTATAAAAATACAGGAAATAGGATTCAATTATGGCGGAGGACCCCCCCACACCTATTGTTTTGGCTCTCATTGGTCAAAACCAATATATTATTGGCCAAACCTGCCCCCCCCCCCCACCCAACTTCTCAAACAAAAGTTACACCCCTGTCTCCACTACACCACCATGTGTTGCACTCCATGTTTTTTCATGAGCGATGAGCAAGTACATAGAACAAAAACCACTAGATTAGATTAAAGATTGAAACACAACCAGAATATCTGATGTCAGCATTTAATGTAATTGTTCTGGGAATCTATTATCATTCCAAATAATGATAATGGTCTAGCTTGAGTGTGCGGTCAAATTCATTTTCATCCTGTCTGATTAAAACAGACACAAATGCAAAATAAATCTCAATGCAGGGTTTCTAGATTTCATGCATTTGTGGTCAAGAAGGAACGTTTCTTCATATCAGCGGCAGACAAGATCGACATCTGATATCCCAACATTTGATAAAAAGTCAATATCAGTCTGATGCTTTAGTGGTTTTTTCCCAATGAAGCTACAAGCAGCAGCCACAAGCCGGATGGATGGAGATGATGCACAGGGGACGAAGAATAAAAAAGGCTTTCCTGGAAGACTTGAAGGAGTGGCACAGAAACTGGAACGTAAATTAGCTTCGAAATGGAAACTGATACAACAGCTCCTGTGAGGCAGTGTGTTTGTGTGCGAGGGTGACGTAGCGAGAGGCGTTTGTGTGTGTGTGTATGTGTGTGTGTGTGTGTACTGTATGTGTGTGTGATACAGGGGGAATTGTGAGCATTGTGAATTAGCTGCTGCATAGACAGTTATGTAAATGTCAAGTCTATTTACGTAACCACTTTATCTCAAGGCTCTTTAACTGAGCTCATACCATACTGCACTAACTCTATTTGTATTTACAGTATATTAGAGCTGCATGCAATCAATGTTTAGATCATAATCACTGATCACAATTATTAAGCTGCTTTCCCTGCTAACAAATACAGTTGCATTGCTGCTGCATAGAAAAGTATATAAAGGGCTCATTCGATGGTAATTAAAATATGATTCATGGGATTTTATACTAATTTAAACATGAATATTATAATCCATTTCTGCCAAGTCCTTTCTGCTAGATGCCTCTAAATCTTGCACAGTGGTCCTTTAAGGCATGTTTGCCCTTTAAAGCTGTCTTTGGGGGAAGGTGAGGTGTTGGTACTTTTTTTTTTTTTTTTTTTTTTTTTTACCACTTGGGACTTAAGTTTATGTAAACAGCTTCAGTTGTTAGACCTGTGCATGCATATGTATCACCAAACAACTTCACTGGCTCTCTAGCTTCACTGAGCCTAATGGTGTTGATCTAAGGTAATTGCTGCCACAAAGCTAGTTATATACTGTCTTTTTATATTCTGGGGTTTAAAATCTAGCAATGGGCGCATTCTGGTAAAATAGGTAGAGTACAGTAACATTTAGGCACAATTAGGTCATATCAAGTACACTGAAAGTATGATGGCGCATACCACACACACAGAGAGGGGGAGGGATTTTTAGCTCCTGCACTGATTGCATTTTTAACTCTCCTCCGGTCCCTTTTAACTGCTGCTCTTATGTCTCTTAGTTTAGTTTTTTTTGTGTGTATGAGTATGTTGTTGTTTTATTTAACTAGCTAAGTAATACTGTGAGTAACTTTGTGTGCAATTAATATGCAGATATGTTTGTTAGAAGTAACATTTTACACCAAGACTGTTTCTTTGTTGTGATATAATTATCATGGGAAAGCAAAGTCATTCAAATGCTTATTTGTAAACTCAAAACTTTTGTCCGTGTTGGGATCCTGTAGGAATAATGACTCGGGTTTTTCCAGTTGATCAGTTGATCAGTTGTCATGTTGTTGACAGGTTTTGATCTGATCTTCTGAAGTTAACCCGCTCTAAAAGCACAGGTTGCCATGGTGATCCTCCTCGGTTTAAAGTCATACATGATAAAGTGACTCATGATACCAGAGTTAAGCCCAAAGACAGCGGGCTAACCTGCTAATCTCACTTTGTGGTGGTGGTGTGTGTGTGTGTGTGTGTGTGTCACCTTTAGGGACTCCAAGCTTTGTTGAAACTCCTCCAGCTCTCTCTCTACGCTCTGTATCCTCCCCTGAACCATCCTCTGAGACTCCTGCAGCTGGACCTGACAGACACACAGACAAACACACAGAGATGACCATTCAGACATTCAGGAATTAATGTTTGTGTGTGTGATGAAGGCTGCGGCAATGTCGCTACGTACTGACGGTGTAGAGCTGCAACATTTAGTCAATTAATCGATAACTATTTTGATCATTGATGAGTTGTTTCAGCTTCAGTTTCAGCTTCTCGTGTGAAAATTAGCTGTTGAATATCAATTGAATATTCCAGATTCAGGACAAACTAAGCAAACTGAAACCATCAATGTAGACTTTAAGAACTGGTAAATTGCATTTTTCCACTATATTTGAACACTTCACAGAACAAACAATGAAGCAATTAATCAAGAAGATAATTGGCAAATTCCTCGATAATGACGATAATTGTTAGTTGCAGCCCTACAGAGGTATTTAATAGATTCAATTGTTTCTATATTGTAGGTACATAATCATTAAAATATTGTAAGTCTCACCTATAATCTTCAAACTTAGTGAGAGCTGATTGAGTTTGCAGTGTGATAATAAACGTTACACAACAAAACCATTAACTGATATTATAATACAGACATAATTATAACCTATTGGACTGTTTAATCACCTGACGGAGTTAACTTTTCTTTTTTTTTACACACAGATGCTTAAGTTTGGACTATTTTTCATCTTTTCTATAAAATACACTCCTCTGGATACACCCTAAATAGGTGATGAGACAATACTTTGATTTAACATTTTTTAATTTCCCCAGCTTTTGTCCTGTGTCTTTATTACTTATCCTTCAAGCTGTAAGTGTCCTGAAAGTTCAATACAATCCAGATTTATTCATTATCATTGAAACAAGACGGTCTCACCGGCAGCAATTACATCTTCATTACTGTAAGTCTTTAATTTTATTATTCCAGCTGTGCAAAGTCCATCTGCTGATGCTCCTGGATCTTTAATGATGTTCCTATCATCATCGGGTGTTTTCGGTCTTTCAACATCATAAACCTTCCTTCAGGTGACCAAGCGGAGGCTGATCAGACCCCAGCTTGTGTCCAGATGGCTAGCTAACTACTTTGTTCCCCATGGTTCTCCTCTTTTGAGCCGCACCCATATTGAGGCTTTCTCTGCTACTTCGATGGTATTGCAGATGGCTCGTCTCCTCCTTGCGCCTTCGATAATTTGATTAGGCCTGTTTCAAGTGTTTTGTGGTGAATAAGAGGACAGATAAGATAGAAACTAAATGGTTAGATTAGATTAATTAAATGGCTGAGTCTGTATCTAAACATACTTTAACCCACTGCACAATAACAACAAAGCTCCACTGAGAAATCTGTGATCTAAAGTGCATTGAAACACTGCTCTAAATGATAGAGCATAATGATCACAGACTTTTTAAACCCCTTGGACATTATTAGAGTCACATACTGAGCAACACTAGGGCTAGGGGGCGGTATAGCCACATCACAAATCTACAGTATATAGCCCCAATTAAGCCCCCTCAAGTATTTTCTTAATTTTTAAATAGAGATATATGAAAGTAAATATCCCAATCTGATCCCTGGTTGCATGCTTGTGCTGCACCTGTGTGAGTATTTTGCAACAGAAATACAATCATCAAGATTGTTATGATATCCAACTCGATTTACACACGCTTTTCTAACGTCATAATAGACATCTAATCTGTAACATTACAACCAAATACACAGCAGGATGCATGTATATCTCCTGCCTACAAGTTATTTATGTTCGCAATAGATATATAATCACTAAGATTAACATATAACATATGCATATAACATTATTACCAATGCAGAGATGTCTGATTATATAAATGTAATTCTTGTTGCTGTCACATTTTGGTGCTGGAGTCTTTCACATTTGCACTTGAAAGATGTTTTAGTCGTGCCAAATTCAGTTAAAAATTACCTTCAACTGTGCAGTGTTTCTGCTTTTATTGAAAAAAAAGAGAGAAATGAAATAACTCTGAAGTCATAAAATGACCCATTATTGGTCAAGTTCCACCTCAGCACCAGGAGAGTAGAAATCCTGGTGCTGGCCCTTTTTAACCTACAAAACACATGGGAGACCCTTAATCTTAATGATACTGATCATCTGTGTCAACTTAGTTTGAGGAATATGAGTGAATGACTTGGATTGTTTAAATGTTAAGCTGTTAAATGTTAATCCACTGGAAAAACTTTGGGAATGATTTACATGTTTAATTTTGTTTAACAACCCCTGGAGTAGGGCTGAGCAATATATTGATATTATATCGATATCATGATATGAGACTAAGTATCGTCTTAGATTTTGGATATCGTAATATCGTGATACGTTATCAGAGTTGTCTTTTCCTGGTTTTAAATGATGCATTACAGTAAAATCTTACCAGACGGTTGTATTCACTTTTTACACTCTTTGTCATTATATCCACATTACTGATGATTATTCAACAAAAATGTCATAGTGTAAATATTTTGTGAAAACATCAACAGCCATCTCTACAGTATTGTTGCAATATCGATATCGAGGTATTTGGTCTCAAACAGAGGCGATTCTAGGATCAGACCTTTATGGGGGCTCAGCTCCTACGAGAATATGACAAACAATACCCTGGAAGTGTTCAAACCACCTGCTAAACTACTAATTTCAGTGGATAACGTAAATTATAACAAGAAATATTAATACATAGTAGAGTGGTCCACTATAATGTATGATAATAATAATGATTCAAAATAAACAATCACAGATTTCTACAGAGAGGACCCTAAGAATTAACCCTGAGGGAAAAACAATATTAATGACAGAACTATCCAAAGCACATTAGACCTGTTGAACCTGTAGCATAAGTGTTTGTCCCATCTCTAACAGACAAACCCACCAATAATTTTAGGGGGGAAAAATACAATAATAATTTACTTCTTTTTAGGGGTGCTTAGATCAAATAAAAGGGTTTAAAATCGCCCCTGGTCTATACCTTTAGTGATATGTGATTTTATCCATATCTCCCAGCCCTAACCTGAAGTGTGTTATTACCTGTCTCCTGGCTCTCTGTGCGTCCACATTGTGCACCTCCTCCCGGTCAGCCTCGCACAGCAGGCAGTCTCCGGTCCAATCCCCCGCGGCCTCCGCCCCGGAGCCGCTCCCCGCAGGCTCCAGACCCAGCCGGTGTTGTGCGCACAGCCGGTCTGCCAGACACTCAACAGCGGCAACGAGCTTGTGCCTCCGCAGCGTGCTGACCTCCCGGTGTGGCAGGACGTGGAGCTCACAGAAAGACGCCAGACACACCAGGCACGACTTGACAGCCGTCAGCTTGCTCTCTACGGGGCAGAAGTCGCACGGCACCTCCCCGACTCCCCCCAGGTAGAGCTCCGGCGTCTCCGTGAACATGTCGGTCAGCTTGAGTTTGTCGACGACCTCGGCGAGCACCGTGTTGCGCCGCAGCACCGGCCGAGGGCTGAACGATTCCCGGCACTGGGGGCAGCTGAACTGGCCCGACTCCGACTGGTCCCAGTAGTTGTTGATGCACGACATGCAGTAGGTGTGTCCGCAGGGGATGGACACCGGGTCTTTCAGGATGTCCAGGCAGATTGGACACCGAAACTGGCTCTCGGTCACCGAGATATTCGCCTGGGCCATCTCGGCTGGATGCGCACGGAGCTCCGGTGAGTGGTGATGAAGATGAAGCGTTTCCTGACTCCCGGTGTGTTGTTGTGAAGAGGAGGGGTCAGGATACAGGAAAAGCCCTTCCGCAATGTCATCCACTCCACAATTTCATTATTTGTCTCAGAGCCCTCAGCGTTGTCTCACAGGCATGTAGCCTAAAGGTAAAGTATCACCAAGGGCGTCAGTTTGGTTTTAGAAGTGGTGGGGACAAAAAACGTAACGCCCCCCCCCCCCCCCCTCCTTTCCGTTTTTGTTGTTTTTAAAAAAAAAACTTGTTATATCCACAATGAGTCTTGAATTAGTGCAGCGGTTCCAAAACTGTTGCCCCACGACCACCCACCATCCGACACAAAAGTAACGCATTCTATTGATGTAGCTATTCCAGCGTCATGTTTAATAAGCTGCCCTTTTTTTGATGAACACCTACACAGTTTATAAGTGATATCCTTTAATTTCATGTTTCCATATCGTTATGATCCGATTCGAAATTATGTATTTATTCATGAATTAATTACAAAAGATTTAAAAAGTTAATTTTAACACCTGTCCGCCATAGCCCCTAGAAGCAGCTCGCGTACCACCGGGAGTACGCGTAGGCCTACCACAGTTTGGGAATCCCTGCTCTACAGTGTATTGTCAGGTGTTGAAAATTGTATTGAACAATAAAAGTTGAAAACCACAGATTGTGTTTTGGCTTGTTTTGCAAAACGGCGTTGGAAACACCAGTGTATTGGCTCGGGATATGTAATACTAATACACATAGGACAAAGAACAGTGTTGGCAATTTAACACTTCTCTTGACATCAACAAAGTTTACCAGACAAACAATGCCAGACTGTAAAGGGGGTACGAAATGAAACGAGGTACTGAGCATCAGCCTTCTGAGAGCCAGGGCTGCTGGCAGCTTATGTTATACTGCATTAAAAAAAACAGAAGAAAAAAGCACCCAGACGAGAATTGCATCTGTCAAATCCTGACCACCAGTAAACACTTGCGAAGGACCAATGTAGACTTCACTCGTTACATCATAAGCAAATTGCCCGCAAATAAAATCCTACAGTTTAGGATAATCACATAGGTTATGCGAGAACATATTGATAGGCCTACCAGGCTTCAAGTCTAACGTCACATATCTCAATCAGACAAAACAACTATAACCACATTGGTATAGCAATCCCACTGTGTGTAGCTTGTTAGCTGACCACCAGCCAGAATCAGATCACAATCGTAGCTTAGGACCATGGGTTACCTTTGGCCAGGTCATCACGAGCAAACAAAACCAGCAGCAAAATTACGTAAACCAATTTCTTACCTTATGTGGCAGTCCACATGCAGGCTAGATGATGTATCCATATCGTTATCCAGGGTCACAAGCATGCTTTTTACAGGAAGCAAAAGGACCGGCTATTTTCTGAATAAAAATGTCAATTTTGTCTGTTTGTCTTGAAAATGATTTAAGCCACTTCTCCATTATAACGCCGTGTACAGACAGCACACGTTTACCCTCCTCCCCCTCCCCCCTCCCCCTTGCTATGACGTTAAATATTTCTTATTTCATAAATTTTACAAACAAAAATAAAGGCAAGTCGCAAAGCTATTTAACTGGATCCATAATGTCCAAGAGAAAAGCCGGAACGGATATCAGATCCTTTTTCAGCAAGCAAAAATGCGCTGTAAGTGCAGAGAAACCTACAAATTACCTTGTTTTACGATGTTTGATATTAACTCCGTTAATATATAATATACCAACTGTCAAGTGTAGTAGGCCTGCTGGAATGAATGCCCACAGGTGCGCGCGCGGCGCACCACGCCACTGGATGAGGTACTGATGATCACAATCCCCTCCCGCTCATTTGCTCCACACACAGCCAGGCAGGTGTGCATGCAGTGAGGATGTCATAGTGCGCGCCTATCGCATGATTTAGACTCGACGATTTCGGTTGAGTATGTGGGGATTTTTTTTCGGTCGCAATTGGTTTGCACATTTTAAAAGTGGTGGGGACAAAATTCAAATTATAAATAGTGGTGGGGACATATCCCACCCGTCCCCCCCGTAATCTACGCGTATGAGTATCACAACAGCCAAAAGAAAAAGAAAAAAAAGGAATTGACTACATAGACTGACTTGAAATATAACTAATAAATAAAGTAGTAAGATGCATGATTTGTCCATGGCTGTTACAATTGAGTGTATACGGATACTTTCATAATTTACAAAAACAGACATAACATGTAATATTGCACAGTTAATCTATTTGTTTACATTTAAATTTATTTAAATTATATTTTTTCATAGCTCAAATATTGTATTGTGAGTATCATCTCGTGCTCTCGTTGTATCAGCTCCGAGTATCTCCGAGTTATTGTGCTCATCACTGCCATCTAGTGGTGATATGCTGCACTTCTATCGAGTATTTCGGAAGAGAAAGCAGGACTACATGCCAGCAGAGGCAGAGCTGAAACGCTTTGCACATTCATTTATTGAAGCTAATAAATTTACTTGTATATTTGACTCTTTAAAGGTATCAGTTTAGTGTGTGCCACTTAAAACACTGTAAACTATTAATGATTTAATGAGGAATACAAAATTGGATTAGACGTTTATAGCAATTGTCATATTACAAGTACACAAATAACTAGCATTGTCACTCTTTACATTATTAACATGTAAAAAACTAATTTAATTTTAATACAACGTTATCAATGTCACTCTGATGTTACGTGTGGGCACAAAATAATAATATAATAATAATATATATATGTCTGTTATCGCTCAAATATAGCTCACTACTGATATCTAGTGGCAGAAGTAGGAAATTACAAGTAAATCAGCTCCCTGATACTCCTTCGTGTATGTGTGTGTGTGTGTGTGTGTGTGTGTGTGTGTGTGTGTGTGTGTGTGTGTTGCCTAATGAAAGGTAGACAGACAGAAACATTGTGATTGGAGTTTTTCAAACTGAAAGATTTAAAGAAATAATTTAAATTCCATTTGTCTTCATAGCTGGTAAATACATTCAGATCCTGAAAAATACACATAAAAACTATTTAATACAAAACCACAATGAATAAGGACAAATGTAATTGCATGGTACTGAAATTGTGGTACAGAACAAAAATATACAGTAATAATATGAATAAAGAATGCAGAAAAATAGACAATTATAATGTTACAGTAAGACAGTAGAAATAATTCATGAGACAAACATGTCTGACAATATAATGCAATAAACTACTGACATCTTGTGGCAGCAGCAGGACATTACAATTAATTCAATAAAAGCTATTTAATACTAATGTGTTTTTTTAATGTCTTACAAATTACAAGCTTACCACTTGTTAGTGACATTCTAATAATCTTTAGTATATTTCTTCTAACCCAATGTTAATAACAACTACATGTATTGACAGCTCCTCCACATGGTACCACATGTTAGCAGGTTTTGTGGAAGTCCCCAGGATCGTCAGCTCGAGTAATAAGTAGGAAGAACAATTGGAACCCGAGTGTTCAGAGTGGTCTGAAGCTGGTGCGTTTTGCTCACAGGGATTTTGTCTATGTTTATCTCATCATTTGACACATCAGTCACTTTTAAAATGAACATCTGACATGGTGACATCATATACATGACTAAAATATAATATAAATAAATAGGTCCTCTTTAATTAATATTCCAGCAGTAAGTGAGACAGTGTGTGGGAGTATTTTGTCATTGCTTTCAAAAACAAAAACAAAAAAACATGAGACTGCTGATGTGTTCATGAAGTTTTGTTGACTGTGCTGTACAGTGAAGCTGGATCTTCCCCAGTTTCATGACCTGTGGTTCTGAGAGGGGAAAATAAAAAATGAATCAGGTGAATCTAAATAATAAAAATGTAACAAATAAAAGACTAAAATAAGACTGTTGCTGTTGTGTTTCTGTGTGAAGAGCAGCTCACCTCGGAGCATTACTGGCTCTGTTAAAGTTGACTGCAGCGTACTCTGTAACTTCTTGTTCTTCCATGTGTCTGTGGAGCTGATCTGATCTGATGTTGGAGTAGAGAGAATCTGCCTGGTTGTTGGAGAACTGCACGCTGGCGTACAGAATGTTATCTTGCTCTGCTGGCTGTGTCTGGAGGGTGATAGAAATGAGGAAAGTGTTGGTTTCTGTGAAGAAGGATTGTTAAGAAACAACATGACGAGCTTCCCAGTCAGATGAGTTTTCTAGTGTCACTTTAAGATAGTGAGTGTGGAAGTGTGAAACCAGGATAGAATAGTATAACTCTCCCTCCTCACCCTCTCTCTGTCATCTGGTCTCTCCTCAGCCTCAGACGGTTGATTGGAGACTCTCTTTTTCCTGGTGAGGAGAATTAATTAAAACACAAATGACTGAACTTTGAACAATGATTTAGTGAAACAGAACTGCTTACCTTGTCCATAGGAAGACAGAGAAGATTATGATAAGCAGGAGAACAGCAGCTGTTACTCCAGCAGCGATTGCTATTCCTGTTCCTGGGGAATAGATATAAAAAGAAAACACTGACAGTTAACAGTCTAATCCTTGTTAATCATTGTGTACTGCAGTCATCTGATGGAGAATCAGATCAGTAACGTTGAGAGAGGAGCTTTTGATGAGCTGAAGGAGCTGGAGACTTTAAGACCATACATCTCACACACACAGGATTTATACATATAACTTGTATGCAATATAACATGCAAGTTTTTTAATCCTGCGTACTTTTTTTTTCTTGTCTCTTGTACTCTTGCACTTGTCGCCTAAAAAAATATGAATCTTGACTTGTGAGTAAAGAAAAAAAGTGACTTGTTAGTAGCAGCAGTTAGGGTTATGGTTAGGGTATTGGTCAACCAAAAATTAATAAACGATACCATTATGAAATCAAACCTATACCTCTTGGCTGCAGAGTTTAAGGAGAGACTGTGTATCACTTTACAGGTCAAATACAGCAGTGTACTTAGATGATGTTACAGCTCAGATCCGCTCCGAGGCAGGACCTCACATCTCCGAAAATGTTGGAGCAAATTTTCAATTAGGCTATATCTTGATAAATTGACCACAAAACTTCTAACTTCTTGTCTAAAACCAATAAGGGTAATCATCTGGATTATGTGAGTAAAAATAGAAACACTGTTCAAGCAGCTGCAGTTAGTCAACTCTCCTCTCTTCTTGTAGCTTCTTCAGCACAGCTGATAATGTGTGATGCATTGCTGAGTGATTAACCATGAATGTAATTTGGCCCAGTAGGGGGTGCTGTTGTAAAATAAAAACTATTCTCATAACTTCCTGAATTTTCCTTTGAGACAAGAATTATAACTCTCCATAAAGACACAAATTACATTGAAAAACAGTCTTTCAGCAGAGACTCCAACTTCTCCAACACCAGCTGGAGATTTAACTCTTCCAGTGCGTCCACAGTTTGTATTCATGAGCACTTCTCTTTCCACTAGTTAAATATAAATAAAATAAAAATGCATTATATTATATTATAATATCAGTATCACTACTCCTTTGAAATATAATATGTAGATGAGAAACAAGAGTTTTCTCTTGCTTAGATCTCTCTTTACCATGATTTGAATTGAGCTGATTCCTCCAGTCAGCAGTGAATCACACAAACATGTTTTACTGTATAATGAATATGCCACATTGGATATGCTTAACCTGACCTAACAACCCAGAGGGAACACACTCATAAAGTGTCTTAAAGCTCTTAATACACTGATCACTGCTCTTTATAATGCAGCAGCAGGTTTGTTTCCCTAATTCTTTCTTCTCATTGGACACTGGAGTTTCACAACATGGGTTGCATCACATCAGATGTTGTGTAATGAGTCTGAGTGCAGTGTGCGTGTAGCTGAATGGAAAAACTTACCTTTCACAACTTTCAGATGTAAGGTGGAGCTATGACGTCCTCTTCTGTTCTGGGCTTCACAGGAATAATTCCCACTGTGTTCAGGTCTGACATCAGTGATGGTGAAGATCTGTCCTGATGCTTTTGGTGAGGCTTCATTCTCCTTGTACCAGGTATAATTAGCTGCTGGGTTAGCATCACTGCTACAGTTCAGAGTCACTGAACTGCCCTCCATTATCTCAGCAGAGGGACTCACTGACACAGAGGGAAGCTTTGGAGCATCTGGGGGTCAATATGTATAGAGATAAAATAAATCAGTATTTTCATTAGGTTCATTCAGCTGGGGAGTAAATGACTATCATAATGGTCTGTTAATAATCATTTATAAAACCTTAGATTTCCTGAAATTCCCTCATCCACATCCTGTAAGCTTTTATTTTGACGGTGTATTTTTTAATGTTTTAGCAAAACAGGAAGTGGACACCTTGACTACATTACGTCTGTGATAATCAGCATCTGGAGGAGATTAATTGACTGATTATTACAAGTTTTATATAAAGAATTAGAAGCGAGAATGAGTAAAACTACCTCTTAGACTTCTACTGTATCTGATAACAATAGTACAAGCTGAATAAATACTGTATGTTTTTATTCTGTTATGAAAAAAAAAGAAAAAACTCTTCTCTTCACTTAATCTTGTAACTTTTCTGTGGCTGAAAAAGCAGTTTTACTCACATTCCACATCAATGAAGATGTATTCAGATGTCCTCTTCCCCAGCTGGTTCTCAGCTGTACAGTAATACTCTCCAGATTCAGAGGACTGGATGGAGCTGAAGACAAGCTGTGGTTCTTTACTGAGAGGATGAAGGTCTGGATTTACATTCTTCTTGTACCAGGTGTATTTAGCTGCTGGGTTAGCATCAGTGCTACAGGTCAGAGTCACTGAACTGCTCTCAATGATTCCACCAGAAGGACTCACTGACACTGAAGGAGTCAGACGTGCATCTGAAGGATAAAATATTGACATGTTTTAACCTTACAATCCAATCATATTCATGCAGCTGTACAGTGCTGACATAACAACCTGACACTTATCACTGTTACTCTGCTGATTATGCTTTTGGAATAAACTCACACAGTGAAGGAGAGGACAGCATCTCATGTCCTTTCAAAGCACAGGAATAGCTGTCTGCAGGATGAAAATAACCTAAATAAAAAGGAGATGATTGTTCCTTTAATGTCTGTCCATTCTTGTACCAGACGTAGGAGGGACGATCATCTAGATGACAACTGCTGTGACACTTCAGCCCACATGTGCCGGCTTTACAGGCTGTTGCTCCGATCACCTGTACCTGGAGATCTGGATATGTGAAGAAAGAATAGAAATGCCATAAATTATAAACACAAACATTTGTAGTAGTGTTTCCAAGATATTTAACATTTTAAATTAAATGAGTCTTCCAATGAAAATGTTACCTGTGACATTCAAAGTGACTCCAGGTGAACCAGTATATTTCCCTTTAGGATGGTTTGTTGTGAACCTGAACTTGTACTCAGCTGAGTCTCTCTCTCTCAGGTCTGTGATTCTCAGAGTGCAGTCGTTCTTATCACAGTGATACTGCACACGACCTGCGTACTCTGAGTCTGTTCTCAGATCCACAGGTTCATCATTACTCAGTTTAGTAAACCAGAATGTTTCATCAACTGCAGTATCAACATTTTTCACTCTGGATGGGTATCTGTAGGTGCAGTTTATGTCCACTGTTGATCCTTTTAAGGCACAGATCTGAGTAGAAGTGTAAGTCACTCCCCAGTCATCCTGACCCTGTACCACTGTAACACAGAGCACATCAGAAACCACAATCAGATTTATAACATCAGTTCATAATGAGTTAATCAGACATCAAGACAAGATATGTATCATAGTGCTAACATGCTTTTGGTGGCAAGATAATCTGCCTATAACATGTCATATTTAATTTCAAGAGGGAACAGTTTTGAGAGTCTGTTCATTCAAAGTCCATGAAAGAAAGATGATGCCAGCTAGACACCCTCATTTCTATAATAACTTCCATGTCTGTTGTAAGCAGAAGAGCTCAATAGTCAGAAACACAAAATATGCAGATGTTGAAAGTGGGAAAAGGGACAGACAGCTTGAATTACTTATGATTAAGTAAGTAAATATATTATATTGTCCAGTGATTGTATCAATGTTTATATATTATATATTCAAATGAATAACACAACATGGAAGTGAAAACAATGCTGTGGGAAACGTTCACCCAAAGGCTCAAAGTTTAGACAGTGATCTCACAAATATATCCTAAATTTGTATTATTTTGAAAATGAAAACGATCCATACAATAGCTGAAGTATCATGATGATTTATGTTTCCTTACACAAAAAGTGAAGTTTAAATTTCAGTTCATCTCTAATTTTGCAGCTGAAGATGAGAATAAGACATTATAACAAACATGTTTACAATCTTACTGACTATATGACTGTAAATGCGAAGCAGGCACGACTAAGAGAGCCTGATCAGCAAAACATTACACTGGTTAATGAAGCCTGAAAAAAAGTTATCAGTTATGTGATACTTTTTATCTCATACTGTGTTTCACTCACATTTCACTCTTATGGAGGTGTAATCAGATGTCTTCTTCCCCAGCTCGTTCTCAGCTGTACAGTAATAATATCCAGAGTCAGAGGACTTTATGGACTTGAAGACAAGCTGTCGACCTCCTGAGATAACTTTATTACTCTTTTCCCAGGTGTATTTAGCTTCTGGGTTAGCATCACTGCTACAGGTCAGAGTCACTGAACTGCCCTCCTTAATTTCACTAGAGGTACTCACTGACACAGAGGAGGATTTTGGTGCATCTGTAGGAAAAACAACACATTTAACATTTAAAACCCAGATGAAGTTAAGTTTTTACAGTGAAACATATTTAAACCTTATAAACTACATTTCCTGTTATGTTGTACATGTGTTTAAAATGTATGTGTGTGCCCGTGTATATGCATGCGTGTGTGTCTAATCACACAGAAAAAATATGTTGACTTTGAAGAGAGGACTAAATTGTGGACTACGAGTAGGACTATGGAAACTCAGGGAATAAATTAATATTTAAACAGTTTATATTTCATATTTTCAATACATCATAATCAACATTTCCAGTCATAACACCTTGTACATGAGTTTAAAATATATGTGTGTGTGTGTGTGTGTGTGTGTGTGTGTGTGTGTGTCCGTGTGTGTGTGTGTGTGTGTGTGTGTGTGTATAAGCATGAGTGTGGGACTATGGAAAATCATGTAATACATAAGTGTGAAATATATTTTGAAGACTGGACTGATGGCTCTGATAGACTATTGATGGTAGAGGTGGGTCAATATAATTGTTAAAACAAGAAATATTGTCTGATTGGCAGGTTATAATATTTCTAAACTGTTAAAACTATTTCTTCTGCAGTAACACAGAGCAGGATGTATTGCATTGATACTGACAACAGTAGAGCTCAAAGAGAATAACATGGTGCCAATAACAAGTGAGGCAGTGGGGTCACTCATACTAGAAATACATGAAGTCATTGTACAGTACTTTAGATAAAAGGCTCCATAAGATGCTGTTATGTTAGTGGAAGACTGTGAAGAAAACTCACAAACTGGAAGAGAGGGGAACTCCTCATATCCTTTAACAGCACAGGTATAGCTGTCTGCATGATAGAAGTTGGATGAATAAGTTAAAGAGTTTTCTCTATAAATATTCTGTCCATTATTGTACCAGATGTAGGAAGAACTAGCAGAAGAATGATCAGGTAGACGACAGCTGCTGTGACACTCCAGCTCTGTCCAGGTATAATATGAGTAGTGTGTTGATGAGATCACCTTCACCTGGAAATCTGTATATATGAAGAAAGAACAAATGTGATTTATGTTCATACACGCACAAACAAATCTTACAAATGTTACCTGTGACAGTCAAAGTGACTCCAGGTGATTTATGTTCATACACGCACAAACATTCATAGTGACATTTCAAAGATGCCAACCATTTGAAACAAAATAAAATCTTACAAATGTTACCTGTGACAATCAAAGTGACTCCAGGTGAACCAGTATATCTCTCTCCTGGATGGTTTGTTGTGAACATGAACTTGTACTCAGCTGAGTCTCTCTCTCTCAGGTCTGTGATTCTCAGAGTGCAGTCGTTTTTATCACAGTGATACTGCACACGACCTGCGTACTCTGAGTCTGTTCTCAGATCCACAGGTTCATTATTACTCCCTTTAGTAAACCACAGTGTTTCACCAACTGCAGTATCAACATTATTTACTCTGGATGGGTATCTGTAGGTGCAGTTTATGTCCACTGTTGATCCTTTTAAGGCACAGATGTGAGTAGGCGTGTAAGTCACTCCCCAGTCATTCTGACCCTGTACCACTGTAACACAGAGCACATCAGAAACCACAATCAGATTTATATCAACATCCAGGGAAAGAGTCATTACTTATGTTTGTGGAGGTGTTTAAATTTGTAATCCTGCAAAGGAAACTAGGAAACAAGTATACAAATATTTAGCTTTATTACAACCCCAGAAAAGGTCTAAGGGGCAACAATTGGATCAGCCAGATGAAAGAAAAAACAAGAGGGCAACTGAACTATAAATGCAAAGGCAGAGATTTATTTAATCAACTCAACCCCCCCCCCCCCCCCCCCCAAGAAATTCAATACATTAAACTCAAAACAGACCCCCAAAGTAGGAAGCTGATCAGTGAAATTACACAATAACTGAAAAACACTACTAGTCAAAGGAATATTTTGAATGGCCCACTACTGATTGTAATATGGCACAGCTGCAGTCATCAGCTGAGGGAGGAGGAGGGCAGTAACTTCCTGGTGGAAAGAAAGATAACAGCACCAACCAGAGTAAAAGAAAGTCAGAGAAGAGATCTCAATGGAGTCTCATTCATTTCTCCTAGACATATATGAGATCTGAAACCATGGTGAGACTATTTCCTCCTTGTAAGTTTCAAAGGAGAAAGCAAGTGAGTTTTTGACATAGTTTAAAGATAGAATTCACATAATTCATATAATTCACAGTGAAAGAGCGTCAAGACACAGTTGACTGTTTGGATTAACAAGAAGTGAAACTCAATCACACTTAAGTGTAGTAACAATCCACGTGATACAAGTCCTGTTTTGAACAAATTATACATTCATTTCTCAATCAAAAAGCATTTGTGTACACACATGTGAGCAAGTTAGGGTTATGGTTAGGGTATTGGTCAACCAAAAATAAATAAACGATATCATTATGAAATCAAACCTATACCTCTTGGCTGCAGAGTTTTAAGGAGAGACTGTGTATCACTTTACAGGTCAAATACAAACATGGCAACCTGAGAATCAATCCTTTTTTCTCTCTGAAACTCTCTTCAGTTTGCTCTGAACAAGCTAAAATGTACCTGTAGTGTAAATGCAGATATACAGTACCTGACACAGAGAGAAGGAAGACAACAAATCCACTCGCTGCTGCTGTTGAACCCATAGCTGTTCCTCTCTGACTTCAGAGACAATAAAACATGTTTTTCCGAGAAGAAAAAAGACAAGCCTTCGATTTAGAAAGACGTTGTCTTCTTAAGACATATCTCTCTGCGGTCTGAAGGCAGAAGACAGAAGTCAAGCAGTTAAAAATAAACCCCATTTCCTTCCTCTTTACATTATTAACATGCAAGAATGAGTCTTTTGCAAGTAGATGAAACTCAAGAAGTAATGATGTGTTGATTGCAAACTATGAAGTTCTTATCTATGTAAAAGAGTCTTACTAAACACTGACTCATCCACCCAAACAGCAGGAGATAGGAAAGAAGATTTGTCCTTTGGGTATAATGATTTTTTAATCATCTTATTCAAGCAACAGGGAACAAAGAAAAACGTAATTACAGGATAGTGAATCTGTGATATTGAACAAAAACAAGCTATAATACTAGGTGTAAAGAAAGCAGAGAAATAGACAATTGTAGTGTTACAGTAAGGCAGCAGGAATAAATCATGAGATGAATGTTAGAAATTGACAACAGATAATAAAACTGAAAGACATTCTGTAAACACAGAAAGGAGAGTAAAAATGGTCACTAAAATATAACTCACTACTGACATCTAGTGGCAGAAGTACAAGTTTGTGTGTGTTGCTATGTGTATGTGCGAGAGAGAGAGAGAGAGAGAGAGAGAGAGAGAGAGAGAGAGAGAGAGAGAGAGAGAGAGAGAGAGAGAGAGAGAGAGAGTTTGTGTGTGTGTGTGTAGGTGCCCTCTGCAAAGTTATGGTAAGATATTGTGAGCCTTGGTGACCTCAGCGTGTCTTTTTTTCCCACTCAGATGTGTAATTACTTATTGACACAAAATGACCCCTGTCCTTCAGGTAAGATTCAAACCAGTTTAGGACTGTGCCTTAACAAGAGCAGTCTTAGTTCTTTAGTCAAGTTGCTGCTTAGTTAAGTGTGAAAACGACAAAGAAATGCAGAACATGAAATATGGGGAATTACTGTAAACAGCTAAAATAGAAGAAGTATCGATAAGTGCTCACAGGGAGGGGTAACTGTTATAGCTGTAAAAGCTGAAACAGTTGTCCAGCTCTACAGTACAGCGTGCAGAAATTAACAAACAGAGTTTAAACATCAGGATGAGATTAAATGCTCAGTGCATTGCTGTACCATCATAGAACTATGAATATATACATATGCATGCATAGAAATACATGCATCTAACAATCTACGGAGGGAGGGAGGACAAACCATATCAGCCAGGCCCCACCCCCACCACTCGTGACGCAGACACATCTAAACATCTTATTACAGTGTTCAGCAATCAATACTGATGTTATTTTGACTTCATTCAACAGATAAAGCTTACACAGGAATAAACAGAAGTGAATGTTTGATGTTGTAAAATTTGAAAGTTATGTACATTTCTATGTCGTCTGCATCATTATGGTAAGATATTTTGTTTTGTTTTTCTAGCTGAGCATGTAGAAGTTGAGCAGAAGGAGCCTTGGTGAACTCCATTCAGCTGTGTAATTACCTATTGACACAAAATGTCCCCTGTACTTTAGGTAAGATTCAACCCAGTTTAGTACTAATGTGCCAGAAAATCCCACCCAGTTTTCAGTCAATTTAGTAATGTGTTGTGGTCAACCGTGTCAGATGCAGCACTGAGATCCATTAATGCTAACACGGAAATTCTGTCACTGACCTGAAGTCCTTAACAAGAGCAGTCTCAGTGCTGTGGTCAAGTTGCTACTGAGGTAAGTGTGAAAACCACAAAGAAAAGTAGAGCATGACGTGTGGGATACTACGAAAAGCTGCTAAAATAGAAGAGGTGTCAATGAATGCTCAAAGTGAAGGGCAACTGTTATAGCTTATAGCTGTAAAAGTTAAAACAATTGTCCAGCTCTACAGTACAGAGTGAAGAAATTAACAGTGTTCATGCATAGGCATGCATAAAAATATATGCATCTAACAATGTATGGAGGGAGGGAGGACAAACCATGACGCAGACACATCTAAACATCTTATTAGCAATTAGCAGTGTTCAGCAATCAATACTGATGTTATTTTGACTTCATTCAACAGCGATAGCTTACACAGGAATAATCAGAAGTGAATGTTTGATGTTGTAAAATTTGAAAGTTATTCATCATACTGCATCACACATCATCAAACATCAAACCTAAATGTCCTACAATGTAAATGCAGATACACAGTACCTGACACAGAAAGAAGGAAGCCATTAAAATACATCAAATAATGTTCACAACATGTAATAGTCAGATCAGGAAACTGTTCTACTTACAGCAGAGAAGGACGTTGTCTGTTTAGATGCTCGTCCTCTGTGGTCTGTGGGCAGAAGTCAGATATCAGGCTTAAATTAAATGAGTACAATTCCTTCCTCTTTCTTATTACTATGAATATGCATGAGGGGCCAAGTGGGGAGTGTGTGATACCCAAGTTTTCCTGTTTTCAAGAGAGACCAGTGTTCTGGCCTATCAGCAACGTAAAGAGAGAAGATAAATAATGAGACTTTTTTTCATCTACTCTTTTTAAGTGTAAGCACAGTTCAGCCTCTAAAGAAAACATGTGACATATGTGTGACATTTGATATGTAGTGCATCAGTACAGGAAGTAAGAAGTGACATGCTGAGCACAGTGTTTATTGTATGTATTAAGAAACAAATAAAAATTAAAGTACATCAGAGAAATGATACAGAGATCTATGTGTTCTATATGTACAGGTGTAAACTCACTCATTCTCAATCACTCTGACTGTAACACAGAGCACATCTGACATCAGTTCTTCTGCTATGTAAAGATGGAATGATGCTCTCTACAGTTCATCTCTTTGACCTGTGAACCATAATAAAGTGTAACTGAACAGGAAAACAGGAAGAATTTTGAGGGCACTGATAAAAAAATGATTTTCTTGGTTCTGTGTACTGAGATGTCATCTTTTTAAGAGAGACTCACTGACACAGAGGGAAGCTTTGGAGCCACAGTTTTGTTGTTTTTGAGTGAATGATCTCGCAATTATTTGGAAGTGAACATGTTTGACAGCCAATTCCAGAGTCACGCACAGAAGCTGGATGTTGAACAGCCTGGTTCTGAGACAATCTTCCTTCACTTGCTCCATGATGGTGCCCCCACACTGCCAGGTCACCTTGGGGCTTCTTTTGCCTGGCCTAGCTACTCCTCTGGATATTGCCGTAATCCACCTTCTGCCTTGGTGCTGCTGCCTCCCAGCTCCGCCCTGACAGTCTCTTCTAGTTGATGCTGAGGCCGATGTTCATCATTGGCAGAACTGTTGTTTGCAGCGTTTATTTACACAGAGCTTGAGTTGTCATTATTAATTGACTTGGCAGAACTGTCACTCACATCGTTGCTAATGTTGGCGGGTTTAGAAGTGTTGTCCTTGGCTAGCTTAGCCTCTGTGCTGCTTCTGATGCTAAAGTTAGTGCTACATTTTTAAAGTGGCCATTTCTACTTTCTTTTTTAATTGTCATTTTACACTACCACCAAGTTGTTTGAAAATAGAATAACGAAAGTCTCTCTTCTAGTTATTCTTGTTTCGTTTTTCAAATTCAAATGGCACAACAGAAAAAAGGTAGTAAGGTGTAAGTGTCACTTCTTAAAAAATACCTTCAATAGCTTGTTTCTTTATGCTTAAAGAACATGAAATAGGATGTAGCAGCAGATGTTTTTTGGGACAGAGGGGGCTTCTGCTCTGAGGTGAAGATGAAATACTGGGATTACTGCATAATGGGAATTATTTGGTTTTGTTTTAACTGATTTTAAATGAACACATTGAAAAGCATGGTCTGTAAGGTAGAGGTAAGCAATCATGGCCTGCTTTCTTACAGCGAACACTTTGCTGCTTGCTCTCATCTCTACATTTTTCTACTGATATTCTTGTTTTAACATGAAAAACTATGAGCAGTGGCTCCTGGATATAAATCACTGGGATTAATGGGTATTGTTATATTTTTACTATATTTTGATGCTCAGTAACAAAGAGAAATGTGAGAGCATGAAGTGAGAGAAAAATACTGAAAGTAGGTTAAAGACTCACCACCACTGATGATCATTCAAAACAGACTGTGGTCATAGTACCAAAATAAATAGCATGGTTCGTTACCATGGTTACACAGAGTTGTTGCTGCAGCAGCTGTAATACAGTAAATAAATAGTTTGAACATCATATAACTCCCGCGAAACGACTCGTATCGCAATAAGCAGAATTTATCCATCTGTCTGATAACATCTGGACAGTCTGAATCACAATTAAATTATTTCTTCCGCGTTGAAGTTAGCGGATAGCTAACCGGAAGTTAGCTTCTCAACCAGCAGGCGTACATTCATCCAGTCAGTTCAGGAAAGAGGAAAGTTCCACAGACTGAAGATAATGTGAACTACAGAGATTTATATGGTAGTGATGTAATCGGTATTGCGTTAACTCGTTTGGGAAGGGCTTAAATGTAATGGTTTATCATTTATATGTAAAAATCCTGCACTGCAATGTGAAGATTTGGCAAAATATAAAGTCCCACTGATCGTGTGCCCCCCCTAGTGGTTGTGGCCCTAAACAACCGCATAGACCGTATACCACGAGCCGGCCCTGAATAGAATAGATATATCAAACTGTGGTCATGGTACCAAAAATAAATAGCAGGGTTTGATGTAAATGATCATAATTAACTCTTGAGTTAGAAGCATATGTATTGTTAGTAAAACTATGTGTTACTAAGTAGCTGCAAATAGAAAACAGTCTGTCACATGAGCTGAAGGTTCTGACTTATTTTAATCTTTGTTTGAGAGAAAAAGTCCAGTGTTCTGGCCTGTTAGTAATTTAATGAGGGGAGAGAAACAATGAGCCATTTTTTAAATTATCATTCTCTTTTTAAGTATGGAATAAAGTTCAAAGTGATGCACTGCATCAGTATGGGAAGTCACATGCTGAACACAGTGTTTATTGTACATATTGAGAAAGTAAAAAAGCTCAGTACAAAAATAGCATGACATAAAATCAGAGATACAAAAATCTATGTGTATATCAGATAGTATGCATCTGCATTTTGACGCCATTCAAAATCTAACATTCTCATTTACTGCAATCACAGTCACAATAAGTGACTCATCTCTACAATTACAATAGAGAATATTTTTTATTTAATACAAAACTACAATGAATAAGGACAAATGTAATGACATGGTACTGAAATTGTGAATATAAAATAGACAATTGTGATGTTACAGTGAGATAGTAGAAATACTTAATGAGATAAATGTTAGAATACTTGCAAAAGATACTTTACTGACAATATAATTGGTTGTGATAATGAAACTGGAAGATATACTGTAAATACATAAAATACATGTTCTGTCATTAATGAAATATAACTCATTACTGACATCTTGTGGCAGCAGTAGGACATTACAAGTAATTCAATAAAAGCTTTTTAATACTCCATTGTTTGTGTTCTTTTAATATCTTACACATTACAAGCTTACCACTTGTTAGTGATACTCTAATCCTGATATATGTCCAAAGCTGCAAGTTATAATAATCTTTAGTATATTTCTTCTAACCCAATGTTAAAAACAACTGCATGTATCGACAGCTCCTCCACTAAAGGGCAGAGGTGAGGTGGTACCACATGTTAGCAGGTTTTACTATCAAGTTCAAGTTCAAGCAAAAATTGAAGGAAAGATTCGAAACCGGGGGTTCAGAGTGATCTGCAGCCGGTGTGTTTTTCTCACTGGGATTACTTCTACATACTTTTACCTCATTAAATGACACATCAGCCACTTTTAAAATGAACATCTGACGTGGTGACATCATACACATGACTGAAAATAAGGAAAAGCATAATAGGTCCTCTTTAATTAATATTCCAGCAGTAAGCGAGAAGGTGTGCAGGAGTATTTTGTCATTGTTTTCCAAAACAAAATAAAAAAACATGAGACTGCTGATGCGTTCATTTTTTGTTGACTGTGCTGTACAGTGCAGCTGGATCTTCCCCAGTTTCCTGACCTCTGGTTCTGAGAGGTAAATTTAAAAAATGAGTCAGGTGAATCTGAATAATAAAAATGTAAAAGCAAATGTTACAAATAAAAAACTAAAATAAGACTGTTGCTACTGTGTTACTGTGTGAAGAGCTGCTCACCTCGGGGCATTACTGGCTCTGTTAAATTTGACAGCAGCGTACTCGGTAACTTCTTGTTCCTCCATGTGTCTGTGGAGCTGTGCTAATCTGATGTTGGAGTTGAGAGGATCTGCCTGGTTGTTGGAGAACTGCACACTGGCGTAATGAAGGTTATCTTGCCCTGGCTGTGTCTGGAGGGTGATAGAAATGAGGAAAGTGTTGGTCTCTGTGAAGAATGATTGTTAAGAAACAACATGACAAGCTTCCCAGCCAGATGAGTTTTCTAGTATCACTTTAAGATAGTGAGTGTGGAAGTGTGAAACTAGGATAGAATAGTATAACTCTCCCTCCTCACCCTCTCTCTGTCGTCTGGTCTCTCCTCAGCCTCAGATGATTGATTGGAGACTCTCTTTTTCCTGGTGAGGAGAATTAATTAAACACAGATAACTGAATTTTGAACAATGATTCAATGAAACGAAAGAACTGCTTACCATAGGAAGACAGAGAGGATTATGATAAGCAGGAGAAAAGCAGCTGATATTCCGGCAGTGATTGTTATTCCAGCAGTGATTGGTTTTTCTGTTCCTGGTGAATTGAGATCTATAAGAAAACACTCACAGTTAATCAGGGTGTTACAGTTTGTTTATATCCAATGTTTTTTGTCATTATATGTAAATGTATATTCCATTGTCCATTTTAAACAATAACAGTTATTTTCAGTTTAAAACATATTTTATATGAGAGATGAGATGACCAGCTGGTCACGTCTTATATTATTTTTTATTTTATTAGTTTATTTGCCAGGGACAGTGCATATTAATAAACATATCTGTAAATATCTAGTTTTCATCTGTTGTCCCTGGCCAGATGTGAATTGGCAGCCTAAAATCAAGAAACAGATTTCAAACAGATGTGCTGTGGTAGTTGTTTTTTTTTCATTGAAACACTTTAATCAAAATTGAGCTGTGAAGTCAATTCTCACTTTCAGTCACTAGGGGGATGTCTAAGTTTTTGTAGAGGTTCACTCACATTTCACATCAATAAAGATGTATAAAGATGTACTCTTCCCCAGCTGGTTCTCAGCTGTACAGAAATACTCTCCAGAGTCAGAGGACTGGATGGAGCTGAAGAAAAGCTGTGGTTCTTTACTGAGAGGTTGAAGGTCTGGATTTACATTCTCCTTGTACCAGGTGTATTTAGCTGCTGGGTTAGCATCACTGCTACAGGTCAGAGTCACTGAACTGCCCTCAGTAATTTCCCCAGACGGAGTCACCAACACTGAAGGAACGATTGGAGAATCTGGAGGGAAAAACAAGTTTTTGAAAAAAATGAGACCAGGTTTTCAGAGATAGAAAAACTGATCAAATATAAGGTGCAATATAGATGTAAACTAGTTAATCGAGGCTAATATTCTAATGTTGAAAACCACATGGTGTCTTGTTATTTTAGATTAAAAGTTGGCATTTTGTTAGAGACAGTGAGGTAAACTCACACAATATGGGAGAGTGGTAATCCTCATGTCCTTTCAAAGCACAGGAGATGCTGTCACCAGGATTAAACTGCCCTGAATAAACAGAAGTTTCCTTCTCCATTATTTTCTGTCCATTCTTGAACCAGACATAAGAAACATTGTCGGCCGAACTGCAGCTGCTCAGACATTTCAGCTCTGCCTCTGAATGAGACTGATTGACTGTTATTCTTGTCACCTGCACCTGGAGAGCTGCAAATGTGAGGAAGAATACAAAATGTCTTGTAGAAACAGTCAAATAACCGAGCAATCATGATCATGTTGTGTTAATCATTTCATGTAAACTTCTCAGCTCTCTGCCACTGAGCATGTACACAACACAAGTACATCAACAGGGGAGTTTCTTACACTTTGATCACTTGGGGGAAAAATATTAAATCTTTATATGAAAATGTTACCTGTGACAGTCAAAGTGACTCCAGGTTTCCCATAATATCTTTGTTGTTGGTTTGTTGTGAACCTGAACTTGTACACAGCTGAGTCACTGAGTCTCAGGTCTGTTACTGTCAGAGTACATTTATTGCTATCACAATCATACTGAAAACGATCTACGTAATCAGAGTCTTCTTTCAAATCCAAAAAGTCAGGTTTATATTTTGTAAACCAGAATGTTTTCACAACTTCAGTATGTTGGCTATTTATCCTGGATGGGTATCTGTAGGTGCAGTTTATGTCCACTGTTGATCCTTTTACAGCACAGATGTGAGTAGAAGTGTAAGTCACTCCCCAGCCATCCTGACCCTGTACCACTGTAACACAGAGCACATCAGAAACCACAATCAGATTTATAACAACTTCCAGGGAAAGAGTTAGTTTTACTTACATTAATGGAGGTGTTTCATTTTGTAAACCTGCAAAGGAAACTAGGAAACAAATATACAAATATTTGCTTAATGTCTGATTTAAGGAAACAAAAGTGAATTTCTCATACAGTAGGCGTGGATTTGGATGCAAGCTAGAGACAAAACGTTGAAGCAGTAGGCTCTGGTGTTAATTACTGGTAAAATTACCATCGATAAGTTCATGATTTGGTTAGAAAATAAAGACAAGTCAAGTTTTTTGAGATGGTTTAAAGATAGAAACAAGGCACAGTAGACTGTTTGAATTAGAATCACTGTCCAGATTTGATTAAACTGCCTAGCCTTTCACACTGCTTGGTTTAATAAACTCCCTCTGGAAGGGTCTCAGGACAAGTACGGCGGACACAACTTAGTTCTCCACACGATTTTATTGCACATATTCGTAAAACATCAACAAACTAATTAGCCTGTTAACTAGTTATCCTCTCAGATAATGCGTGTTCGTAGAATTAGTAGTAGAACTAGTAGTAGTAGGTTGTAAACCTGCAACATAAAAACAAAACAAGGTATTATTCAGCAAATAACACACTTATCCTTGCACTCTTAATTTTAACTTAGAAATAATACCACTATTGTATTAGTGTAATGATGAAAACGAAACTTAAACACCTGCCCTTAGTAATGAACAGCACATGCCCCTCCCACACAGAAACTCCCTCTTGAAAAGTTCTACAAGTACATGAATAAGGATGTTACTCAAGTCCTGTTTTGAACAAATTATGTATGTAAATACATTTTTTTTAATAACCCCCCCTCCAAAAAAACACAAATATGTACACAAATGTGAAATGAAATGGAAAAGTCCCAACCATTAAGAAATCAAACCTATGCCTCTTGGCTGCAGAGTTTTAAGGAGAGACACTGTATCATTTTGCAGGTCAAATACAAACATGTCGACTTGAGAATTAATGTTTTTTTCTCTCTGAAACTCTCTTCAGTTTGCTCTGAACAAGCTACAATGTACCTGTAGTGTAAATGCAGATATACAGTACCTGACACAGAGAGAAGGAAGACAACAAATCCACTCGCTGCTGCTGTTGAACCCATAGCTGTTCCTCTCATCTCTCTGACTTCAGAGACAATAAAACTTGTCTGTCAAGAAGGAAAAAGACAAGATTTCAATGTAGAAGGACGTTGTCTTCTTAAGATCACGTCTCTCTATGGTCTGCAGGCAGAAGACAGAAGTTAAGCTGTTAGAAATTAACCTAATTTCTTTCCTCTTTACTGCGCTGTACCAGGGTCAGCACTGCCACTAACCTGAGGTCCTTAACAATAGCAGTTGCTTGCTGCTCAGCGAAGTGTGAAAACCACAAAGAAATGCAGAACATGAAGTGTGACAAACTGTGAAAAGCAGCTAAAATAGAAGAGGTGTCAAAAAGTGCTCAAAGTGAAGGGCAACTGTTATAGCAGTAAAAGCTAAAACAGTTGTCCAGCAGAAATTAACAAACCCAGTTTAAACATCAGGATGAACATCACATAACTATGAATATATTCATATGCATGAATAGAAATATATGCATCTAACAATCTATGGAGGGAAGTAAACAAATCATATCAGTCAGGCCCCACCCCCACCACTCATGACGCAGACACATCTAAACATCTTATTACAGCGTTCAACAATCAATACAGATGTTATTTTGACTTCATTCAACAGCGATAGCTTACACAGGAATAAACAGAAGTGAATGTTTGATGTTGTAAAATTTGAAAGTTATTCATCATACTGCATCACAAATGCAAATAATGTAAATGCAGATATACAGTACCTCACACAGAAAGACAGAAGACATTAAAACACATCAAATAATGTTCACAACATGTAATAGTCATATCAGTAAACTGTTCTACTCACAGCAGAGAAGATCGTTGTCTGTTAAGATGCTCGTCTTCTGTGATCTGTGAGCAGAAGTCAGATATCGGGCTTAAAATAAATGAGTACATTTCCTTCCTCTTTCTTATTATTATGAATATGTATGAGGGGCCATAGACAGTATAGGCGGATGTGACATGATCTATGTTAGAGGATAACAGGTGATTGTTTCAGGCATTTTAGCAATTTAAAGAGAGAAGTGAAACAATGAGACACTTTTGTCATCTTACTCTTTTTAAGCGTGTGGACAGTTCAGTGTCTAAAGAAAACACGTGACATATGTGTGACATTTGATTTGATGCATCTCCTCACACTTCTGGTGCATGTTGAGACACTGAATACACCACCATGAGTTCAAAGAGATGTAGTGCAGTATGGGAAGTAAGAATCCACATACTGAGCACAGTGTTTATTGTATGTATTAAGAAACAAATACAAATTAAAATACATCAGAGAAATTATACAGAGATATATGTGTAAATCAGATCACTAAATGTTTTACATCTACAGTTGTAAACTCACTCATTTACAATCACTCTGACTGTAACACAGAGCTCATCAAGAAATCAGTTCTTCTGCTGTTTAAATAGTGAAAACATAATAAAATGACATTGAAAGAAACACCAACTCTCACATTATGAAAGTAAAATGAATTCAAAACTATCTGCATGTTTTTTCTTGAACAGAGCCTTTAAAGCAGACAGTGGAGGGAGACCTCAGTGATGAAGCCTGAATCTGTAACACTGAAGCTTCACCACTAGATGGCAGTGAAACATCAGAGATACTGAATCACAACCCTGAGACAACATTTTACCATCCATCACTGATTGTTTACACACATTTAAATTTACTCAGTGGTTTTTACTGTTTATGGCTGAGTTGCTTCTTAATCTGTTTACACTTGACATTAAATTCATTAATCATTACAATCACAGGTTCAGTTTCAGAAGCATTGATTGTTCACATTGGTGACCTTGTTGTACAGTAGTTGAACAAACTCTCACAGTCGAGGTGTCTAAATATGAAAATGATTCAGTCAGTGATCTACAGCTGTCACTAACAAATATGGACAAATATAAACGAATACAAACTGAGTCTGTGCATCTTCATTTTAGCAACATCCCAAATCATAATAAGTTATTACTGTTCTTGAAATGATTTCATGAATGTATTAGATTAGACACACACACACACACACACACACACACACACACACACACACACACACACACACACACACACACACACACACACAGTTATAGTTGTCCAGCGATCTGGAATTTTATTTTGAAGGCTACATAACTGTTTACGGTAACGTAGCAACCAGCAGTAAGAAAGATGTCCGGTCACTCAGTGAATCTTCTCTTCTCATGCTCATGAAAGCAATGGCTGTAAGTTTGATAATTTGATATTTGATACGATTGAACATGAATATGTAATGTTAAGTTTAGTATTGTAACGTGTGATGTTTATTGACGGGGAAGTCATACAAGAAGTCGTGCTAAAAATAATTTGAGAGCTAATGTAAAGTGTGTGCTGCTTAGCAACGATGTGTATCAGCCTACTGTTAATGTAAACGGCTCATTTGTGCCGTGTAGTTCTTTAGCTTTAAATAGCATTACTGTTTATTAGCGACACGCTGTAAAGGAAACTAAGGTTTTGTATTGTCTTTTATTTGCTGTTTCACTCGTGGTATTTCACCATAAAAAAGGAAATAAAGGGAGCAAGACGCTCTGATCCTGGCTAAAGTGTTGTGTTATACCCATAGACTAGTTATTATACCTGAGTTTGGCAGACCGTTTAACTGTGATAATGTACACGAAGTACATAACGCACAGGGAGAACAGTACAATTACACTGTGACAAGTTTAATCCTAAAATAGAGGGAAAGTGAGAAATACATCAGCACAAAGGAAACGATTTTTAAAAAATATTAAATTTTATTTGTCTTCATATCTGGTAAATACATTCAGATATTCAGATAAAAATAAACATAAAAACTATTTCAAGCTGAAACTTTCTGCTCACTGTCTCCCTCTGCAGCAGTGAGAGGGAACTGCAATCATGTTTCCAACTGCAGAGATATTGTGGAAGCTGGCTGTTTATTGTATATCAGCCACTGCAATACCTGGATAATGTGGCACTCAGCAAAGTGTGATAGAACTGAGATTATGTTTGATGTGTAAAAATGTACAATAAACTGCACAAGAAGCCAATCAGGATTCCTCAAAAGCGATTAATAACAGTATGTATACATTTAAAATAACAGTTTGCATTGCGGCCCTAATCCTAAATATCTGTAATATAACTAAAAATAAGCTTGCATTAGTTCAGACAGAGCACTCAGTAAATTATAAATCAGTTGAGTCACACACACCACCTGATATTCAACTGATCTAAACAATCAATCATGTTTGACACGTAGACATGATTCAGTTCAAGCTGCCATCAGCACATTCTTCTCAAAGCTTCTGCTACATGCTGTTACTGACTGTCTGTGCTGCTCACTACTACCTGCTGCTGCTGCTGCTGAAAACTGAACATGAAAACGTCCACATGGTCCTCTACAGCCTCTCTCTCTCTCTCTCCACTGTCATATTTCACTGTTGTACTACTTTCTGTTTCCATCAGGTGAGTCCAGCCTCTGGTTCAACTGCATCAGAACAAAATCACATGACTGGATTTTACTCCAGCTCTTCCTGCTCCTCTGTGTCTTCTGTCTGTGCTGCAGTGACGACCTGAAAGTCTGAGACGTTCTCATATTCAACACGAGAGTCCAACTGATGGAGAGAAATATAAAAAATGAGGATTAATTGACTTCATTCAGAAAACCATGTTTAAAACTGAATTATTTGCTAAAATTATTTTCACGTGAAATACATGACATGTTTTTAAGCTGCATTTTAAATATAAATTTCACTTTACGGCTTCATGTTGACAATATAAATGAGTTTGATTGCATTTATGAGCCAAGTGATCATAACTGTATTTTAGGATAAGTTCTGTCAATAAGGTTTCTCTCTCTCACCTCTATAGTCTCTACAGGTTCATTCAGGTCAGTGGTGGAGCTCAGAGTTTTCTTCTTCCTGGATTGAATCCAACAAAATCAAGAAAATATTTAACTCAAAGAAATTCATAATTTGAAAGCTATGAAAGTGTTATGATTTTTAAAAAAGATCAAATGTTTTCTTTATTGTTTTACCTCATCCACAGAATCAAGAGAATCAGAGGAATCAGCATCAGGACCACCAGAATCAAGTTGATGATGGTTTTCATGATGTTCATTATAAATACTGATTTCCCTAAAAATTAGACCAACAGAAAGCAGATAAACATCTTCAATCAGTGCTGAGCTCTTGTGCTGTATACAGAGTATGAAGATCAATGATCATAACTTACTTGTCACAACAGCCAGATGTAAGGTAGAGCTATGACGTCCTCTTCTGTTCTGGGCTTCACAGTAATAATTCCCACTGTGTTCAGGTCTGACATCAGTGATGGTGAAGATCTGTCCTGATGCTTTTGGTGAGTCTTCATTCTCCTTGTACCAGGTGTAATTAGCTGCTGGGTTAGCATCACTGCTACAGGTCAGAGTCACTGAACTGCCCTCCACTATCTCAGCAGAGGGACTCACTGACACAGAGGGAAGCTTTGGACCATCTGGAGGAGATTGATGATGTGTTTACTACACATTTTCCATAAGAAGTTAGAAGTGGGAAAGAGTAAAACTACCTTCTACTGTATCTGCTAACAATAGTTTAAGCTGAAAACAACCTTGTGCAAATAAGTCTTTAATTGCTTTTAGAAAAAGCAGTTTCACTCACATTTCACATCAATAATGATGTATTCAGATGTCTTCTTCCCCAGCTGGTTCTCAGCTGTACAGTAATACTCTCCAGAGTCAGAGGACTGGATGGAGCTGAAGACAAGCTGTGGTTCTTTACTGAGAGGTTGAAGGTCTGGATTTACATTCTTCTTGTACCAGGTGTATTTAGCTGCTGGGTTAGTATCACTGCTACAGGTCAGAGTCACTGAACTGCCCTCAATGATTTCACCAGAGGGACTCACTGACACAGAGAGAAGCTTTGGAGCATCTGGAGGAGATGAACACATATTGACTTGAAGATAAGAATGACAAAATCTGTTTCATTTTGGGAAGTTATACTCTAAAACAATAATGAATACAGAAATAAATAAAATAAAGTAGAATTAATTTTCACTCATATTTTATTTCACTGCTAATTACTAGTCTTTAATCATCTCTCTCGTGCGCGCTCTCGCTCACTCTTGCTCTCTCTCTCTCTCTCTCTCTACTGAAACGTATATACGTCTGCGAACAGAACTGTTAGATTTAAGCAGACTGAACCTAACAAAGACGTGTGATCTACTAAAAAAAATTGGTTTAAAAAAGTGCAAAGTTGTAAAGTGTAAACAGTTTTTTACTTTTTAAAGCAGTTTCACTCACATTTCACATCAATAAAGATGTATTCAGATGTCCTCTTCCCCAGCTGGTTCTCAGCTGTACAGTAATACTCTCCAGAGTCAGAGGACTGGATGGAGCTGAAGACAAGCTGTGGTTCTTTACTGCGAGTTTGAAGGTCTGGATTTACATTCTTCCTGTACCAGGTGTATTTAGGTGCTGGGTTAGCATCACTGCTACAGGTCAGAGTCACTGAACTGCCCTCAATGATTTCATCAGAGGGACTCACTGACACAGAGGGAAGCTTTGGACCATCTGTAAGAGGTGATATGAACACATATTAACTTGACTATGAGATGTTATCATAAAAGAAAGTGTATTTAATTTGATTAGAATTTGATGCAGGAATAAATAAATTTAAGTAGAATTTATTTTCACTTTTATTTTTAATGTTGGATTATTACCAGTGACCAGAATACTGTCCCAGGTACTCACTGTCTTTAATGCAGGTAGTTTTAGATTCCTGCTGGTGGCGTGTGTGTCTGTGTGTGTGTTCAGACTGCTTGCTAAGTTGTCGTAACACTAAATGTTATTGGCCCTATAGATTCAGATATTGTAGGTCTACCTTCCTCGCTGTCACTCACCTCTTTTGTTTCTTTCTATAAATCCTGCTGTGACATCACGTTCCTTGTATTGTGTGTCCTGTACTTAACTACACTTACACACCTTAGCATAAGCTAGCATGTTATTAAAATAAACAACTAACAAACTTTGGTCAGTGTAAAAATAGTTATGTTGATAAAAGTACAAAGTATAAATTAAATAGTGTAAGAGTTAACACTGAGTCTGACTTCTTGTAAACTATTTGGGTCAATGTTTTCACTCGATGCGTTAATGAAGAGAAGAGAAAACTCACACACTGACGGAGAGGGGAAAGACTCGTATCCTGATAGAGCACAAGAGTAGTAGTCATCAGGATTATTTTGGTTCACATAAAAGTAATAATTATTCTTCTCAGTTGGTTGGCCATTCTTGTACCAGATGTAAGAACGATGAACAGGCAGCTGACAATTATTGTGACATGCCAGCTTTGTCCTGGTGGGTGAAGATGTTCTAACATGCACTTGGAGGCCTGGATCAACAAACAAATATAATTTCAGAATTAACTGTTAACACACAGTACATACAATCAAATACTCAGATGTTCACAGTAACATTTCCTAAATGTTCTGAAACAGCTAAAAACTAACTGATGACAACATCAAGGAATTAAACATTTATAGCAAAAGGTTATGAATTTAGATTTGGTGGAAAAATGAGCTTCTCAGAGAATTCAAGCAGCAATAATTCTTCTAACTAACATTAATATTCACATATATGAACATTAGATTTGAGAGAAATCAACATTATTAAAAGCTTTGCACATAATGAGGAGATTGTGTCAGCAGATGGTGTTAGCATTAGCATGTAAGCAGAGTAATAGTAAAACGTTTTAATGGACACACTCCTTTGGATATGATGACTGTTATTAGTCAGCTGGTAGCCAAGTAGCTGGTAAAGCTCTGTGCTCTGCTTGAACTAATGCTTTGCTCCATTTCAAATAAAATGTTACCTGTGACTGTCAAAAAGACTCCAGGTGAACCAGAATATTTCCCATCTGGATGGTTTGTTATGAACCTGAACTCGTACTCAGCTGAGTCTCTCTCTCTCAGGTCTGTGATTCTCAGAGTGCAGACGTTCTTATTAAAAAGATACTGCACACGACCTCTGTAGTCCGAGTCTGTCGTCAGATCCACAGGTTCATAATTACTCCTTTTAGTAAACCACAGTGTTTGATCAACTCTCTTTATCCAGGATGGATATCTGTAGGTGCAGCTTATGTCCACTGTTGATCCTTTTGAGGCACAGATGTGAGTAGGAGTGTAAGTCACTCCCCAGTCATTCTGACCCTGTACCACTGTAACACAGAGCACATCAGATTTATAACAACATCCAGGGAAAGAGTTAGTTTTACTTACATTAAAGGAGGTGTTTAAATTTGTAAACCTGCAAAGGAAACTGGGAACAGGTATACAAATATTTAGTTTGCTCAATTTCTGTTTTAAAGAAACAAAAAGTGAATGTCTCATACAGTTGGCATGGATTTGAATGCAATTTTTAGATTGTATAAAGACAGATTCATGTTTGAACATTTGTCACACATACAGTTATACAGTGAATTTCATTCTCTACATTTAAACCATCTTAAGTATCAGGAGCAGTGAGCAGCCATTGTGCAGCGGCCAGGGACTAACTCCAGATCTGGGTCAGTGCTTTCATCACAGGCACTGACAGGAGAATTAACCTATCATACATGTTTTTGTAAACCCAAACAAGCAAAAGGAGAACATGCAAACTCCACACAGAAAGACCCTGCCCCAGTCGGGTATCAAACCCAAGACAACAGTGAGGCAACAGTCTTAACCAACAAGCCACCGTGATAAACAAGGCAAAGTAGACTCACAGAAACTCAATCACATTTAAGTTTCAATTATTGATTTAAGTTTTTAAAAATAAGTGAAATGTCATTTTTAAATGTAGAATCAATTCATGTTACTCAAGTAATAAAAAAACCCCCCCAAAACATCCGTGTGTACACAAATACAAACATTGCGACCTGACAATTAATGCTTTTTTCTCTCTGAAACTCTCTTCAGTTTGCTCTGAACAAGCTACAATGTACCTGTAATGTAAATGTAGATATACAGTACCTGACACAGAGAAAAGGAAGACAACAAATCCACTCGCTGCTGCTGTTGAACCCATAGCTGTTCCTCTCATCTCTCTGACTTCAGAGACAATAAAACATGTTTGTCCAAGAAGGAAAAAGACAAGACTTCAATGTAGAAGGACGTTTTCTTCATAAGATCACGTCTCTCTGTGGTCTGCAGGCAGAAGACAGAAGTCAAGCTGTTAAAAGTAAACCTAATTTCCTTCCTCTACATTATTAAAAAAAGAGACTGTAATTGGATGTCCACCATTTTGTTACCCAGAATGCTGATGGTAGCAGGACACCAAATGAATATGACCTCAGTTCCTTGTTTTATTACTCTTGAATGTATTGCAATAATTTAAGTAAAGGCATTTTTGCCAAATGAAAGTTGAACAGACTGAAACACTGTGATACTATTAATATTCCAGCAGTAAGTGAGACAGTGTGCAAGAGTTTTTTTCTAGTAATTTTCAAAATTGAAAAAACGTAAAACAAAACATGAGGTTTTGCTGACTGTGCTGTACCAGGGTCAGCTTTTTGACATCACTGATTGAAGCTGAGCACTGACTGTTAATTGTTCCTCCTTGGCTCAAAAACATTGACTTCAGTTTGATCTTTGTTTAATTGAAGAACATTCTGGCACATTCAATGCACTTATGTCTGCATCATTATGGTAAGATATTTTGCTTTGTTATTTTCTATAATCTGAACTAGCTGAGTATGTAGAAGTTGAACAGAAGGACCACAAATGGAGCCTTACTTATTGACACAAAATGGCTCCTGTCCTTTAGGTAAGATTCAAACCAGTTTAGGACTGTGGCAGAAATTCCCATCCAGTTTTTCAGTGAGTTAGGAAAAATGTTTTGGTCAACCGTGTCAGATGCAGCACTGAGATCCCTTAATACTAACATGGAAATACTGTCAGTGACCTGAAGTCCTTAACAAGAGCAGTCTCAGTGCTGTGGTCAAGTTCCTGCTCAGCTAAGTGTGAAAACCACAAAGAAATGCAGAACACGACGTGTGGGGAAACTACGAAAAGCTGCTAAAATAGAAGAGGCGCCAATAAGTCCTCAGAGGGAGGGGCAACTGTAGCTGTAAAAGCTGAAATAATTGTCCAGCTCTAAGGTACAGAGTGCAGAAATTAACAAACAGAGTTTAAACATCAGGATGAGATAAAATTCTCAGTGCATTGCTGTACCATCATATAACAGCATATGCATGTATAAAAATATATGCATCTAACAATCTATGGAGGGAGGGAGGACAAACCATATCAGCCAGGCCCCACCCCCACCACTCATGACGCAGACACATCTAAACATCTTATTACAGTGTTCAGCAATCAACACTGATGTTAGTTTTGATTTCATTCAACAGCGATAGCTTACACAGGAATAAACAGAGGTGAATGTTTGATGTTGTAAAATTTGAAAGTTATACATCATACTGCATCACACATCATCACACATCAAACCTAAATGTCCTACAGTGTAAATGCAGATATACAGTACCTCACACATAAAGACGGAAGACATTAAAATATATCAAATAATGTAAACAACATGTTATAGTCATATCAGTAAACTGTTGTACTCACAGCAGAGAAGGACGTTGTCTGTTCAGATGCTCGTCTTCTGTGGTCTGTGAGCAGAAGTCAGATATCAGGCTTAAAGTAAATGAGTACATTTCCTTCCTCTTTCTTATAATTATGAATATGCATGAGGGGCCAAGTGGCAGTATAGGCGTATGCGACTTGATCTATGTTAGAGATAACAGATGAGTGTTCGGGCCATTTAGCAATTTAAAGAGAGAAGATAAATAATAAGACACTTTTTTGTCATCTTACTCTTTTTAAGTGTGTGGACAGTTCAGTGTCTAAAGAAAACATGTGACATATGTGTAACATTTGATTTGATGCATCTCTTCACACTTCTGGTGCATGTTGAGACACTGAATACACCACCATGAGTTCAAATAGATGTAGTAGTGCATCAGTATGGGAAGTAAGAAGTCACATACTGAGCACAGTGTTTATTGTATGTATTAAGAAACAAATACAAATTAAAATACATCAGAGAAATGATACAGAGATCTATGTGTAAATCAGATCACCAAATGTTTTACATCTACAGGTGTAAACTCACTCATTCACAATCATTCTGACTGTAACACAGAGCACATCAGAAATCAGTTCTACTGCTGTGTAAAGATGCACCGATGCTCTCTACAGTTCATCTGTTTGACCTGTGAACCATGATACAGTTTAACTGAATAGGAAAAAGGAATGAATTTTGAGGGCAAAAAGTATTTTCTTGGTTCTGCCAGATAGATTGTGTAAAGAGATGTCGTCTATTTAAATAGTCAAAACGTATTAAAAATGAAATTAAAAACACCCAAATCTTACAATGTGAAAATGAAATGAATTGAAAACTATCTGCAGGGCGAGACACCTCATGAGATCAGTGAGAAAATGTTTGTTTTTTTGTTATCAGGTGAACTGAGCCTTTAAAGCAGACAGTGGAGGGAGACCTCAGTGATGAAGCCTGAATCTGCAATATTGAAGCTTCACCACTAGAGGGCAGTGAAACATCAGAGATACTGAATCACAACCCTGAGACAACATTTTACCATCATCACTGATTGTTTACACACATTTAAATTTACTCAGTAGTTTTTAATTTTTATGGCTGAGTTGCTTCTTAATCTGTTTACACTTGACATTAAATTCATTAATCATTACAATCACAGGTTCAGTTTCAGAAGCATTGATTGTTCACATTGGTGACCTTGTTGTACAGTAGTTGCACAAACTCTTACAGTCGAGGTGTCTAAGTATGAAAATGATTCAGTCAGTGATCTACAGCTGTCACTAACAAATATGGACAACTATAAACAAACTAATACAAACTGTGTCTGTGCATCTTCATTTTAAGGAACATCCCAAATCATTATAAACTATTACACTGTGACAAGTTTAATCCTAAAATAGAGGGAAAGTGAGAAATAAATCAGCACAAAGGAAAAGATTTAAAGAAAATATTACATTTTATTTGTCTTCATAGTTGGTAAATACATTCAGATATTGAAAAATAAACATAAAAACTATTTCAAGCTGAAACGTTCTGCTAACTGTCGCCCTCTGCAGCAGTGAGAGGGAACTGAAATCATGTTTCCAACTACAGAGATGTTGTGGAAGCTGGCTGTTTATTGTATATCAGCCACTGCAATACCTGGATAATGTGACATTCAGCAAAGTGATAGAACTGAGATTATGTTTGATGTGAAAATATCAGTAAACTGCACAAGAAGCAAATCAGGATTCCTCAAAAGCGATTAATTACAGTATGTACACATTTAAAATAACAGTTTGCATTGCAGCTCTAATCCTAAATATCTGTAATATAACTAAAAATAAGCTTGCATTAGTTCAGACAGAACACTCAGTAAATTATAAATCAGTTGAGTCACACACACCACCTGATATTCAACTGATCTAAACAATCAATCATGTTTGACACGTCAACATGATTCAGTTCAAGCTGCCATCAGCACATTCTTCTCAAAGCTTCTGCTACATGCTGTTACTGACTGTCTGTGCTGCTCACTTCTACCTGCTGCTGAAAACTGAACATGAAAACGTCCACATGGTCCTCTACAGCCTCTCTCTCTCTCTCTCCACTGTCATATTTCACTGTTGTACTACTTTCTGTTTCCATCAGGTGAGTCCAGCCTCTGGTTCAACTGCATCAGAACAAACTCACATGACTGGATATTACTCCAGCTCTTCCTGCTCCTCTGTGTCTTCTGTCTGTGCTGCAGTGACGACCTGCAAGTCTGAGTCGTTCTCATATTCAACACGAGAGTCCAACTGATGGAGAGAAATATAAAAAATGAGGATTAATTGACTTGATTCAGAAAACCATGTTTAAAACTGAATTATTTGCTAAAATTCTTTTCACGTGAAATACATGACATGTTTGTTAAGCTGCAATTTAAATATAAATTCACTTTACGGATTCATGTTGACAATATAAATGTGTTTGCTTGCATTTATGAGCCAAGTGATCATATCTGTATTTTAGGATAAGTTCTGTCAGTAAGGTTTCTCTCTCACCTCTATAGTCTCTACAGGTTCATTCAGGTCAGTGGTGGAGCTCAGAGTTTTCTTCTTCCTGGATTGAATCAAATAAAATGAAGAAATATTTAACTAAAAGAAATTCATAATTTGAAAGCCAAAAAAGTGTTTTGTTTTAAAAAAAAAAAAAGAACAAATGTTTTCTTAATTGTTTTACCTCATCCACAGAATCAAGAGAATCAGAGGAATCAGCATCAGGACCACCAGAATCAACTTGATGATGATTTTCATGATGTTCGTTACAAATACTGATTTCCCTAAACCTTCAGACCAACAGAAAGCAGATAAACATCTTCAATCAGTGCTGAGCTCTTGTGCTGTTTACAGAGTATGAAGATCAATGAGTATAACTTACTTGTCACAACAGTCAGATGTAAGGTGGAGTTATGACGTCCTCTTCTGTTCTGGGCTTCACAGTAATAATTCCCACTGTGTTCAGGTCTGACATCAGTGATGGTGAAGATCTGTCCTGTTGCTTTTGGTGAGTCTTCATTCTTCTTGTACCAGGTGTAATTAGCTGCTGGGTTAGCATCACTGCTACAGGTCAGAGTCACTGAACTGCCCTCCACTATCTCAGCAGAGGGACTCACTGACACAGAGGGAAGCTTTGGGGCATCTGGAGGGTAATATGTACAGAGATAAAACAAATCAGTATTTTCATCCGGTTGACTTTCTATGCGTACAAAATTAAGCTTGGGGTGTAAATCACTCTTATAAAGGTCTATAATAATTATTTAAAAACCTTAGATTTCCTCTTGTTCCCTCATCCACTTCCTGTAAGCTTTTATTTTGACAGTGTATTTAAAACAAATGTTTTGGATCTTTTATTTTGAAGCCTTTTCGCAAAACAGGAAGTGAAGATAACTCTGGTCGTACAGAAGGTGTCCTGATTATAAATGAGCCAGTCAATTAAGGGTGAATGGAAAGTTATTAAATTGTAATTGTGTAATAAATGAAGCGATCTAGCCGGAATGGGAACAAGGTATTTTTTTGTTTTGTTGTATTTTATTAATTAATTATATTTAATATATTTATGTTTCGTAATATTTATTCTTTATTAGTGTTATCTGAGAAAGGTAAAGGTAACGATTGAAGGCAGCGGATACATATATAATGGTTAAATAACGTTTCCTGTTATTTTCATATGATAAATATGTTGTTGTTTATTTTTACCCATCTGTACATTTTAATGGAGTTTGTGTTTATGATTTGTGTTATGCTAATTTATTTATTACAGAGGGACTCACTGACACAGAAGAGTCTTTGGAGCATCTATAAAAGATCTATTAACACAGATTAATTTAAGGTGATGATTACATCTGCTGTCTCCTGCTGCTCTGCGTGACTTGTGAATTGTCTTGTAAGTACATATTTTGTTGCTATTGTCTTTGTGGCATCTTCTTATTTTCTGCCTCTAACTTTTAGCCATCACATCATTGGTTTCAGAACATTTCCCAAATGAGACTGGAGCTGAAAATTAGCAATCTGGCTATCACAAGAAATATTGACTAATGTGTGCTGTTCTTATAAATAAATTAAATGTATATAAATCTGAATTGAAGTGAACAGAACTGTTAAATGTACTCTACTTTAGCAGATTGAACCAAAAACAAAACAAAACATTCATGTAGCATAAACAGATTTTTGGTTTAAAAAGTGCAAACCTGTAGAGTGTAAACAGCTGTATTTTGCTTTTTAAAGCAGTTTCACTCACATTTCACATCAATACAGATGTATTCAGATGTCCTCTTCCCCAGCTGGTTCTCAGCTGTACAGTAATACTCTCCAGAGTCAGAGGACTGGATGGAGCTGAAGACAAGCTGTGGTTCTTTACTGAGAGGCTGAAGGTCTGGATTTACATTCTTCTTGTACCAGGTGTATTTAGCTGTTGGGTTAGCATCACTGCTACAGGTCAGAGTCACTGAACTGCCCTCAGTGATTTCACCAGAGGGACTCACTGACACTGAAGGAGTCAGACGTGCATCTGAAGGAGAAAATATTGAGATGTTTTAATTGTACGATCCAATCATATGTATGCAGCTGTACAGTGTTGACATCATAACTTGACACTTATCACTGTTACTCTGCTGATTATGCTTGTGGAATAAACTCACACAGTGAAGGAGAGGAAAACATCTCATGTCCTTTCAAAGCACAGGAATAGCTGTCTGCAGGATGAAAATAACCTAAATAAAAAGGAGATGGTTGTTCCTTTAGCATCTGTCCATTCTTGTACCAGACGTAGGAGGGACGATCATCTAGATGACAACTGCTGTTACACTTCAGGCCACATGTACGGGTTTTACAGGCTGTTGCTCCGATCACATGTACCTGGAGATCTGGATATGTGAAGAAATAACAGAAATGCCATAAATTATAAACACAAACATTTGTAGAAGTGTTTCCAAGATATTTAACATTTTAAATTAAATGAGTCTTCCAATGAAAATGTTACCTGTGACGCTCAAAGTGACTCCAGCTGAACCAGTATATTTCCCTCCTGGATGGTTCGTTGTGAACCTGAACTTGTACTCGGCTGAGTCTCTCTCTCTCAGGTCTGTGATTCTCAGAGTGCAGTCGTTCTTATCACAGCGATACTGCACACGACCTGCGTACTCTGAGTCTGTTTTCAGATCCACAGGTTCATTATTACTCAGTTTAGTAAACCACAGTATTTCATCAACTGCAGTATCAACATTATTTATCCTGGATGGGTATCTGTAGGTGGAGCGTATGTCCACTGTTGATCCTTTTAAGGCACAGATGTGAGTAGAAGTGTAAGTCACTCCCCAGTCATTCTGACCCTGTACCACTGTAACACAGAGCACATCAGAAACCACAATCAGATTTATAACATCAGTTCATAATGAGTTAATCAGACATTAAGACAAGATATGTATCATAGTGCTAACATGCTTTTGGTGGCAAGACAATCTGGACCAGTTTCAACATACAATTATCTGCTGTAATGTGTCATCTTTAATTTCAAGAGGGAACAGTTTTGAGATTCTGTTCATTCAAAGTCCATGAAAGAAAGATGATGCCAGCTAGACACCCTCATTTCTACAATAACTTCAATGTCTGTAGTAAGCAGAAGAGCTCAATAGTCTGAAACAAGATATGCAGATGTTGAAAGCGGGAAAAGGGACAGACAGCTTGAATTACTTATGATTAAGTAAGTAAATATATTATATTGTCCAATGATTGTATCAATGTTTATATATATTATATATTCAAATTAATAATTAATAATAATTAAAAAATTATTAATAACACAACATGGAAGTGAAAACAATGCTGTGGGAAACGTCCACTTAAAGGCTCAAAGTTTAGACAGTGATCTCACAAATATATCCTAAATTTGTATTATTTTGAAAACGAAAACGATCCATACAATAGCTGAAGTATCATGATGATTTATGTTTCCTTACACAAAAAGTGAAGTTTAAATTTCAGTTAATCTCTAATTTTGCAGCTGAAGATGAGAATAAGACATTATAACAAACATGTTTACAATCTTACTGACTGTATGATTGTAAATGCGAAGCAGGCAGGACTAAGAGAGCCTGATCAGCAAAACATGTCACTGGTTAATGAAGCCTGAAAAAAAGTTATCAGTTATATGATACTTTTTTATCTCATACTGTGTTTCACTCACATTTCACTCTTATCAAGGTGTACTTAGATCTCTTCTTCCCCAGCTCGTTCTCAGCTATACAGTGATACCCTCCAGAGTCAGAGGACTTCATGGACTTTAAGACGAGCTGTCGACCTCTTGAGATAACTTCAGGACCTGTACTCTTGTACCAGGTGTATTTAGCTTCTGGGTTAGCATCACTGCTACAGGTCAGAGTCACTGAACTGCCCTCCTTAATTTCACCAGAAGGCATCACTGACACAGAGGAGGATTTTGGTGCATCTGTAGAAGAAAACAACACTTTGAACATTTAATCCCCAGATGAAGTTGAGTTTTTACAGTGAAACATATTTAAACCTTATAAACTACATTTCCTGTTATGTTGTACATGAGTTTAAAATGTATGTGTGTGCCCGTGTATATGCATGCGTGTGTGTCTAATCACACAGAAAAAACATGTTGACTTTGTGGACTAGGAGTAGAACTACGGAAACTCAGGGAATAAATAAGCGTGAGATATATTTTAAAGACTGGACTGATGGCTCTGATAGACTATTAATGGTAGAGGTGGGTCAATATAGTTGTTAAAACAAGAAGTTTTGTCTGATTGGAGAGTTACAATATTTCTAAACTGTTAAAACTATTTCTTCTGCAGTAACACAGAGCAGGTTGTATTGTATTGATACTGACAAGCGTAGAGCTCAATGAGAATAACATGGTGTCAAAAAAAAAAAATGAAGTCATTGTATAGTACTTTAGATAAAAGCTTCACAAGATGCTGTTATGTTAGTGGAAGACTGTGAAAAAAACTCACAAACTGGAAGAGAGCGGAAATCCTCATATCCTGTAACAGCACAGGTATAGCTGTCTGCATGATAGAAGATGGATGAATATGAATTAGAGTTTCCTCTATAAAGCTCCTGTCCATTCTGGTACCAGATGTAGGAAGAACGATCAGGTAGACGACAGCTGCTGTGACACTTCAACTCTGCTGAGGAAGGATTGATTGTTGATGGGATCACCTTCACCTGGAGATCTGGATATGTGAAGAAAGAATAGTAATATAATTTATGTTCATACATGCACAAACATTCATAGTGACATTTCAAAGATGTCAACCATTTGAAACAAAGATCTTCCAAATGTTACCTGTGACAGTCAAAGTGACTCCAGGTGAACCAGTATATTTCCCTCCTTGTTGGTTTGTTGTGAACATGAACTTGTACTCAGCTGAGTCTCTCTCTCTCAGGTCTGTGATTCTCAGAGTGCAGTCGTTCTTATCACAGTGATACTGCACACGACCTGCGTACTCTGAGTCTGTTCTCAGATCCACAGGTTCATTATTACTCAATTTAGTAAACCACAGTATTTCATCAACTGCAGTATCAACATTATTTACTCTGGATGGGTATCTGTAGGTGCAGTTTATGTCCACTGTTGATCCTTTTAAGGCACAGATGTGAGTAGAAGTGTAAGTCACTCCCCAGCCATTCAGACCCTGTACCACTGTAACACAGAGCACATCAGAAACCACAATCAGATTTATAACAACATCCAGGGGAAAGAGTTATTATTTATGTTTGTGGAGGTGTTTAAATTTGTAATCCTGCAAAGTAAACTAGGAAACAAGTATACAAATATTTAGCTTTATTACAACCCCAGAAAAAGGTCAAGGGGAAAAGGGGGCAACAATTGAATCAGCCAGACGAAAGAAAAAACAAGAGGGCAACTTAAGTATACATGGCAGAGATTTATCTAATAAACTCAAACCCCCCCCAAGAAATTCAATACATTAAACTCAAAACAGACCCCCAAAGTAGGAAGCTGATCAGTGAAATTACACAATAACTGAAAAACACTACTAGTCAAAGGAATATTTTGAATGGCCCACGACTGATTGTAATATGGCACAGCTGCAGTCATCAGCTGAGGGAGGAGGAGGGCAGTAACTTCCTGGTGGAAAGAAAGACAACAGCACCAACCAGAGGAAAAGAAAGTCAGACAAGGGATCTCAATGGTGTCTCATTAATTTCTCCTAGACATCTATGAGATCTGAAACCATGGTGAGACTATTTCCTCCTTGAAAGTTTCAAAGGAGAAAGCAAGTGAGTTTTTGAGATAGTTTAAAGATAGATTTATGATTGAATATTGCTTTGTCTCTCAGTAGTGTTTGGAAGCTGAATATAATTTACAGTAAAAGAGAGTCAAGACACAGTTTACGGCTTGGAAGTGAAGTGAAACTCAATCACACTTAAGTGTAATACAATCCACGTGATACAAGTCAACCTATATCTCTTGTCTGCAGAGTTTTAAGGATAGACTGTGTATCACTTAACAGGTCAAATACAAACATGGCGACCTGACAATTAATGCTTTTTTCTCTCTGAAACTCTCTTCAGTTTGCTCTGAACAAGCTACAATGTACCTGTAGTGTAAATGTAGATATACAGTACCTGACACAGAGAGAAGGAAGACAACAAATCCACTCGCTGCTGCTGTTGAACCCATAGCTGTTCCTCTCATCTCTCTGACTTCAGAGACAGTAAAACATGTCTGTCCCAGAAGGAAAAAGACAAGACTTCAATGTAGAAGGACGTTGTCTTCATAAGATCACGTCTCTCTGTGGTCTGCAGGCAGAAGACAGAAGTCAAGCTGTTAAAATTAAACCCCATTTCCTTCCTCTTTACATTATTAAAAAAATTAGTCTGTATTTGGTTGTCCTCCATTTTGTTACCCACAATGCCAATGGCAGCAGGACACCAAATGAATATGACCTCAGTTCCTTGTTTTATTACTCTTGAATGTATTGCAATAATTTAAGTAAAGGTATTTTTGCCTCATGAAAGTGTAACACTGTTACACTTTAACACTGTTACACTATTAATAGTATCACAATGTTTCAGTCTGTTACAGTAACAGACTGAAACATTGTGATACTATTAATATTCCAGCAGTGAGACAGTGTGCAGGAGTTTTTTTCTAGTTGTTTTCAAAATTGAAAAAACTTAAAACAAAACATGAGGTTTTGCTGACTGTGCTGTACCAGGGTCATCTCTTGAACATCACTGATTGAAGCTGAGCACTGACTGTTAATTGTTCCTCCTTGGCTCAAAAACAATGACTTCAGTTTGATCTTTGTAATTGAAGAACATTCTGGCACATTCAATCCACTTACTCAGTGCTTCTTCTACCATAGTACCCTGATGATATGGTCATGTACATTTCTGTGTCGTCTGCATCATTATGGTAAGATATTTTGTTTTGTTATTTTCTATAATCTGAACTAGCTGAGCATGTAGAAGTTGAACAGAAGGACCACGAATGGAGCATTGGTGAACTCAGTGTGTCTTTTTTGTCCATTTAGATGTGTGATTACTTATTGACACTAAATGTCCCCTGTACTTTAGGTAAGATTCAAACTATATTAATACTGTGCCGGAAAGTCCCACTCAGTTTTTCAGTTAATTAGGAAAAATGTTGTGGTCAACCGTGTCAGATGCAGCACTGAGATCCATTAATACTAACATGGACTAACATGCTGCTCAGGTAAGTGTGAAAACCACAAAGAAAAGCAGAACATGACGTGTGGGAAACTACAAAAAGAGGCTAAAATAGAAGAGGTGTCAAGTCCTCACAGGGAGGGGCAACTGTTATAGCAGTAAAAGTTAAAACAGTTGTCCAGCTCTACAGTACAGAGTGCAGAAATTAACAAACAGTGTTCATGCATATGCATGTATAAAAATATATGCATCTAACAATCTATGGAGGGAGGGAGGACAAACCATATCAGCCAGGCCCCACCCACACCACTCATGATGCAGACACATCTAAACATCTTATTACAGCGTTCAGCAATCAATACTGATGTTATTTTGACTTCATTCAACAGCGATAGCTTACACAGGAATAATCAGAAGTGAATGTTTGATGTTGTAAAATTTGAAAGTTATTCATCATACTGCATCACACATCATCACACATCAAACCTAAATGTCCTACAATGTAAATGCAGATATACAGTACCTGACACAGAAAGACATTAAATTACATCAAATAATGTTCACAACATGTAATAGTCATATCAGTAAACTGTTCTACTCACAGCATAGAAGGACGTTGTCTGTTAAGATGCTCGTCTTCTGTGGTCTGTGAGCAGAAGTCAGATATCAGGCTTAAAGTAAATGTGTACATTTCCTTCCTGTTTCTTATTATTATGAATATGCATGAGGAGCCAACGTGACATGATCTATGTTAGAGAGGATGACACATGAGTTTTCGGGCCTTTGAGCAATTTAAAGAGAAAAGAGAAATAATGACACTTTTTTTTTTCATCTCACTCTTTTCATTTCTGGTGGATGTTGAAACACTGAATACACCACTATAAGTTCAAAGAGATGTAGTTCATCAGTATGGGAAGTAAGAAGTCACAGTGTCCGTGAGTGTTTATTTATAAAATATTTTACATCTACAGTTGTAAACTCACTAATTCACAATCACTCTGACTGTAACACAGAGCTCATCAGAAATCAGTTCTTCTGCTGTTTAAAGATGCAATGATGCTCTCTATAGCTCATCTTTTTGACCTGTGAACCATGATACAGTTTAACTCTCTGCATTTAACCAATCTTAAGTATTAGGAGCAGTGAGTAGCATTTGTTTATCACCCAGGAAGTAACTCCACATCTATGTCAGTGCTTTCATCACAGGAGAATTGACCGCAGGCAGAACACAGAAGTCAAGCTGTTAAAAGTAAACCACATTTCCTTCCCCTTTATGCATTTGTTTTATTAAACCTTTATGCAATTTACATGTTGTCATTACTCTGAACCATGTTTCTACCATGTTTCTTATGTGAAGGCATTAAATGAGTTGAATCTTATGATGGTTTTACTATGATATGAGGACATAATTTGCCTCACAGCTACAGTGACATGAAATATCTGGATTCAATTCAGTGTCAGTGTGAGGCACCAATAAATACATCTTCAAGTCTTGATACATTGCACATCAATTAGATATCATAACAGACTGTTGTTTTAAGGTGGATTTTCCTCTATGAATTGAGTAGGTTCGCAATTATTTTTTACTTCCTGTAATCATTCATCCTTTTCATACTGACCATTAGAAGATCCTCTTTAAATGTGCTAGTGTCAGTGATGTCAGTCCTCATTTTGAGCCAAAGTGTATTTAAAGGTTTATCTGTAGATAATGAGGCTTCAGCTAAGTTAGTCAGATAAAGTGGATAGCTTCCACAGTTACAGCCTTTTTAGTGTGTACTGTAGAAGTTTATGATGACCCTTTCATAGATTTGGCACAACTGAAACTTTGAAAGGTAATTGACTTGATTGACAAATTTAGATGGTTAAAACTTCATATTAACTTTGGATAAACTTTTAAATACATTACAAGAACTGTGGATGTCATCTCTCATCACTTCAACAGGAAGCACAGTAGAAATCTAATAATCAGGACTGCTTAATGGCCACTATGATAAAGAGAAATGATTAGACTACAAAAAAGTTTAAATGTTAAGACAGACGTGAAAATCAAATGTTGTCAGTGTTTACATGATCTTCATTCAATTACACTTAACATTAAATTAGGCAATCTGGTTTAGAGGAATGTGTCTCATATGGTCTATTAAGGGTTACTAATCTTATAATTTTATTGTAAGTCTTAATATCTTGCAGTACATATATATATCTTCTGAACTTGCAGTATATGTTGTCTGCTGTGTTCTCCGGTGAATTCTGTCACTGTGTGCCGACTTTGTGAATTGAATTTCAGCAGCAGTTCAGCATGAGATTGAAGGTTAAAAGGGGGATTTTCAGGTACTCTGACCTAACCCTATCACTCACTCACACACACACACACTGCAATACCTGGATATTGTGACATTCAGCAAAAGTGTGATAAAACTGAGATTATGTTGGATGTATGAAAATATATAACTGCACAAGAAGTCAACCAGGATTTAAAAAAAAGTTTGTATAGCAGCTCTAATCCTGTAATATAGCTAAAAATAAGCTTGCATTAGTTCAGACAGAACACTCAGTAAATCATTAATCAACTGGGTCTCTCTAAATAGTATGAAAAATAAAATCAGTGATACAAAAATATAGGTGTAAATGAGATAGTATCTTGTAACGTGAGGTGGTGTAGTCGGAGAGGCTAGCAGGGTTAGCAGTTAGCTCAGAGAGTCGACGGACAGAGAAGTGGGGATTTCCACACGGTCGCTTTATTCTACAATATTCAACATCGACCATACAAAGCCAGGTCTCCACGGCGCTACATTCACTACTCATACATGAGCAGTAACATGTAGACAGCTCAACCACCATAAACTCGTTACTGAGAGTCTTTGTGAGAGTCCCTCCTAATGTGGATGTCCGTGGTGCATGAGACATGGCGAAGAAGGATGCTGTGTATACACAACAGAACAAAAAGGAGGCACCACCACCTAGTGGCGCTATTCAGTATTGCAGTAATACCACATCTGGACTCTGACTGTTACAATCTGCATTTTGACGCCATTCACAATCTAACGTTCACATTTACTGCAATCACAGTCACAATAAGTGACTCATCTCTACAATTACAATTGAGAACATGTTTATTTAATACAAAACTACAATGAATAAGGACAAATGTAATGACATGGTACTGAAATTGTGATATAGAACAAAAATAGACAGTAATAATATGAATAAAGAATGCAGAAAAAATGACAATTATAATGCTACAGTAAGACAGTAGAAATAATTCACGAGATAAATGTATAAAATAGGCCTATAAGTGGTTGTGATACTGAAACTGGAAGATATACTGTAAATACATAAAATACATGTTCTGTCATCAATGACATATAACTCATTACTGACATCTTGTGGCAGCAGTAGGAAATTACAAGTAATTCAATAAAAGCTTACTCCAGTGTGTGTTCTTTTAATATCTTACACATTACAAGCTTACCACTTGTTACTGATACTCTAATCCTGATATATGTCCAAAGCTGCAAGTTATAATAATCTTTAGTATATTTCTTCTAACCCGATGTTAATAACAACTGCATATATCCACAGCTCCTCCATAAAATGACAGAGGTGAGGTGGTACCACATGTTAGCAGGTTTTACTATGAAGTTCAAGCTCAAGCAAAAATTGGAAAAAAAGATTTGAAACCGAGTGTTCAGAGTGGTCTGAAGCCAGTGTGTTTTTCTCACTGGGATTACTTCTACATACTTTTACCTCATTAAATGACACATCAGCCACTTTTAAAATGAACATCTGACATGGTGACATCATACACATGACTGAAAATGAGGAAAAGTATAATAGGTCCTCTTTAATTAATATTCCAGCAGTAAGTGAGACACTGTGCGGGAGTATTTTGTCATTGTTTTCCAAAACAAAATAAAAAAAACATGAGACTGCTGATGTGTTCATTTTTTGTTGACTGTGCTGTACAGTGCAGCTGGATCTTCCCCAGTTTCATGACCTCTGGTTCTGAGAGGGGAAATTGAAAAATGAATCAGGTGAATCTGAATAATAAAAATGTAACAGCAAATGTTACAAATAAAAAACTAAACTAAGACTATTGCTACTGTGTTACTGTGTGAAGAGCTGCTCACCTCGGAGCATTACCGGCTCTGTTAAAGTTGACTGCAGCGTACTCTGTAACTTCTTCTTCCTTCATGTGTCTGTGGAGCTGAGCTGATCTGATGTTGGAGTAGAGAGGATCTGCTTGCTTGTTGGAGAACTGTACGCTGGCATAATGAAGGTTATCTTGCATCTCTGGCTGTGTCTGGAGGGTGATAGAAATGAGCAAAGTGTTGGTTTCTGTGAAGAAGGATTGTTAAGAAACAACATGGCGAGCTTCACAGTCAGATGAGTTTTCTAGTGTCACTTTAAGATAGTGAGTGTGGAAGTGTGAAACCAGGATAGAATAGTATAACTCTCCCTCCTCACCCTCTCTCTGTCATCTGGTCTCTCCTCAGCCTCAGCCTCAGCCTCAGATGATTGATTGGAGACTCTCTTTTTCCTGGTGAGGAGAATTAGTTAAAAACACAAATGACTGAATTTTGAACAATGATTTAGTGAAACAGAACTGCTTACCTCATCCATAGGAAGACAGAGAGGATTATGATAAGCAGGAGAACAGCAGCTGTTACTCCAACAGTAATTTTTATTCCAGCAGTGATTGGTTTTCCTGTTCCTGGGGAATAGAGAGCTATATTATTTCTATTTAATAGAATTAATTATAAGGTTACTTGTGATACTTGAATTCTCTCTTAACTTCTCTTAAAAGATATCCTGGGTATGTTGAACTTGCATGCTCCTGGACTATCTGGCAGCCTGTAGGCCTGATGTATGTAGCCTGACTCACATGTCACATGACTGAACTAGGGATGTGCCATTATACAGAATAATCAAATAGTTGTTCGCGGGGTCTAAAGTCGAACTTTGTACTGTGGTCTTTTTTGTTTTGTTTTTTTCTTTGAAAATCTTTAATCAAGAGTTGAGCTGTGCAGTTTACTATGAAGGGTTCATTAACAACTACTACAGAACATTTTTCACTTTCAGCCACTAGGGGGATGTCTTTGTAAAGTTTTTGTAAACCACCTCCACCTTATTTTGAAGTAGAGTCTGACACGGAGTGAATTTTCATTGCTGCCCTCATCCACTTTGACTCGATAGTAAGTTAGTCTACTGTCTAGCTGACTGGTGGGAACATGATGCAGACGAAGCCACACAAAAGTCCAGTGTGGAAAAGTTGCTGTCTGCTGTGACGGTTACTGAGAGAGACGGACATGACGCAAATCACCAAACTAGTACGGGAACATTTATAACGGCTCCTCAAAAACTCCCCATAAACACACAAATTACATTAAAAACAGTCTTTCAGCAGGAACTCCAACTTCTCCACCACCAGTTGGAGATTTAACTCCTCCAGTGTGTCCACAGTTTGTCCCAAAACCTTCTCTTGATCTGATGTGTCTTAATACTTTTGGTCACATTTCAACTTCCTCCACTAAATGAAAAAGTGCAGCAGCTCAATATTTAGACTCTTGAGCTCATAGAGTGAAGCAGTGCAGAGTGAAGACATATCCTCTTGGTTGCTTGTATTCATGAGCACTTCTCTCTCCACTAGTTAAATATAAATAAAATATATAATAATATAACATAATATAATATTATATTATAAAGTAAAAAACCCTGCATCACTCGCTCAGCCTAATCAGAGGAAAAGGAACTCATTGATAAGTAAATTCAGAGTTTTCTCTTGCTCAGATCTCTCTTTGCCATGATTTGAATTGAGCTGATTCCTCCAGTCAGCAGTGAATCACACACACATGTTTCACTGTATAAGTATAATAAGTATTTGACATATGCTTAACCTGACCCAACAACACAGACATAACTTAAGAAGGAACAAAGACTGCACTTTATAATGCAGCAGCAGGTTTGTTTCTGAATCTTTTACAACGTGGGTTTGGTACAAATGGAGGTTAATGAAATCCCTCCTGTATCACATCACATGGTGTGTAATGAGTCTGAGTGCAGTGTGTAGCTGAATGTAAAAACTTACCTTTTACAATAATCAGATGTAAGGTGGAGTTTTGACGTCCTATTTCGTTCTGGGCTTCACAGTAATAATTCCCACTGTGTTCAGGTCTGACATCAGTGATGGTGAAGATCTGTCCTGATGCTTTTGGTGAGTCTTCATTCTCCTTGTACCAGGTGTAACTAGCTGCTGGGTTAGCATCACTGCTACAGGTCAGATTCAGTGAACTGCCCTCCACTATCTCAGCAGAGGGACTCACTGACACAGAGGGAAGCTTTGGAGCATCTGGAGGAGATTGATGATGTGTTTACTACACTTTTTTATAAGAAGTTAGAAGTGGGAAAGAGTAAAACTACCTTCTACTGTATCTGCTAACAATAGTTTAAGCTGAAAACAACCTTGTGCAAATACGTTTTTAATTGCTTTTAGAAAAAGCAGTTTCACTCACATTTCACATCAATAAAGATGTATTCAGATGGCCTCTTCCCCAGCTGGTTCTCAGCTGTACAGTAATACTCTCCAGAGTCAGAGGACTGGATGGAGCTGAAGACATGCTGTGGTTCTTCACTGAGAGGTTGAAGGTCTGGATTTACATTCTTCTTGTACCAGGAAGTACACATACTGAGCACAGTGTTTATTGTATGTATTAAGAAACAAATACAAATTAAAATACATCAGAGAAATGATAGAGAGATATATGTGTAAATCAGATCACAAAATGTTTTACATCTACAGTTTTAAACTCACTCATTCACAATCACTCTGACTGTAACACAGAGCTCATTAGAAATCAGTTCTTCTGCTTTGTAAAGATGCACCGATGCTCTCTACAGTTCATCTGTTTGACCTGTGAACCATGATACAGTGTAACTGAACAGGAAAACGGGATGAATTTTGTGGTCATGGATAAAAAAGTATTTCTTGGTTCTTGCAGGTAGATTGTGTAAAGAGATGTCGTCTATTTAAATAGTCAAAACATATTAAAAATGAAATTAAAAACACCCAAATCTTACAATGTGAAAATAAAATGAATTGAAAACTATCTGCAGGGCTAGACACCACATGAGATCAGTGAGAAAGTGTTTTTTTTTTTGTTATTCAGGTGAACTGAGCCTTTAAAGCAGACATTGGAGGGAGACCTCAGTGATGAAGCCTGAATCTGCAACAATGAAGCTTCATCACTAGAGGGCAGTGAAACATCAAAGATACTGAATCACAACCCTGAGACAACATTTTACCATCCATCACTGATTGTTTACACACATTTAAATTTACTCAGTAGTTTTTACTTTTTATGGCTGAGTTGCTTCTTAATCTGTTTACACTTGACATTAAATTCATGAATCATTACAATTACAGTTTCAGTTTCAGAAGCATTGATTGTTCACATTGGTGACCTTGTTGTACACCTCGACTCTCACAGTCGAGGTGTCTAAGTATGAAAATGATTCAGTCAGTGATCTACAGCTGTCACTAACAAATATGGACAAATATAAACAAACTAATACAAACTGTGTCTGTGCATCTTCATTTTAGTAACATCCCAAATCATAATAAACTATTACACTGTGACAACTTTCATACTTAAATAGAGGGAAAGTGAGAAATAAATCAGCACAAAGGAAAATATTTAAAGAAAATATTATTTTATTTGTCTTCATATCTGGTAAATACATTCAGATATTGAAAAAGAAACATAAAAACTATTTAAATGCTGAAACTTTCTGCACACTGTCGCCCTCTGCAGCAGTGAGAGGGAACTGAAATCATGTTTCCAACTGCAGAGATGTTGTGGAAGCTGGCTGTTTATTGTATATCAGCCATCAGCCACTGCAATACCTGGATAATGTGACATTCAGCAAAGTGATGGAACTGAGATTATGTTTGATGTGTGAAAATATACAATAAACTGCACAAGAAGCCAATCAGGATTCCTCAAAAGTGATTAATTACAGTATGTACACATTTAAAATAACAGTTTGCATTGCAGCTCTAATCCTAAATATCTGTAATATAACTAAACATAAGCTTGCATTAGTTCAGACAGAAAACTCAGTAAATTATAAATCAGTTAAGTCACACACACCACCTGATATTCAACTGATCTAAACAATCAATCATGTTTGACACATGGACATGATTCAGTTCAAGCTGCCATCAGCACATTCTTCTCAACGCTTCTGCTACATGCTGTTACTGACTGTCTGTGCTGCTCACTTCTACCTGCTGCTGCTGCTGCTGAAAACTGAACATGAAAACGTCCACATGGTCCTCTACAGCCTCTCTCTCTCTCTCTCCACTGTCATATTTCACTGTTGTACTACTTTCTGTTTCCATCAGGTGAGTCCAGCCTCTGGTTCAACTGCATCAGAACAAAATCACATGACTGGATTTTACTCCAGGTCTTCCTGCTCCTCTGTGTCTTCTGTCTGTGCTGCAGTGACGACCTGCAAGTCTGAGTCGTTCTCATATTCAACACAAGAGTCCAACTGATGGAGAGAAATATAAAAAATGAGGATTAATTGACTTGATTCAGAAAACCATGTTTAAAACTGAATTATTTGCTAAAATTATTTTCACGTGAAATACATGACATGTTTTTAAGCTGCATTTTAAATATAAATTCACTTTACGGCTTCATGTTGACAATATAAATGTGTTTGCTTGCATTCATGAGCCAAGTGATCATAACTGTATTTTAGGGTAAGTTCTGTCAATAAGGTTTCTCTCTCTGACCTTTATAGTCTCTACAGGTTCATTCAGGTCAGTGGTGGAGCTCAGAGTTTTCTTCTTCCTGGATTGAATCAAACAAAAACAAGAAATATTTAACTAAAAGAAATTCATGGTTTTAAAGCTATAAAAGTGTTTTGATTGTAAAAAAAGAACAAATGTTTTCTTAATTGATTTACCTCGTCCACAGAATCAAGAGAATCAGAGGAATCAGCATCAGGACCACCAGAATCGACCTTATGATGTTCGTTATAAATACTGATTTCCCTAAAAAATGAGACCAACAGAAAGCAGATAAACCTTTTCAATCAGTGCTGAGCTCTTGTGCTGTTTACAGAGTATGAAGATCAATGAGTATAACTTACCTTTCACTACAGTCAGATGTAAGATGGAGTTATGCTGTCCTCTTCTGTTCTGGGCTTCACAGGAATAATTCCCACTGTGTTCAGGTCTGACATCAGTGATGGTGAAGATCTGTCCTGTTGCTTTTGGTGAGGCTTCATTCTCCTTGTACCAGGTGTAATTAGCTGCTGGGTTAGCATCACTGCTACAGGTCAGATTCACTGAACTGCCCTCCACTATCTCAGCAGAGGGACTCACTGACACAGAGGGAAGCTTTGGGGCATCTGGAGGGTAATATGTACGGAGATAAAACAAATCAGTATTTTCATCAGGTTGACTTTCTATGCGTACAAAATTAAGCTTGTAAATGACTCTTATAAAGGTCTGTTAATAATAATTTAAAAACCTTAGATTTCCTCTTGTTCCCTCATCCACTTCCTGTTAGCTTTTATTTTGACAGTGTATTTAAAAAAAATGTTTTGGATCTTTTATTTTGAAGCCTTTTAGCAAAACAGGAAGTGAAGGTAACTGTGGTCGTAGAGACGGTGCCCTGACTATAAATGAGCCGGTCAATTAATGGTGAATGGAAAGTTATTAAATTGTTATTTTGTAATAAATGAAGCGATCTAGCCGGAATGGGAACAAGGTATTTTTTGTTGTTGTTGTATTTTATTAATTAATTATATTTAATATATTTATGTTTCGTAATATTTATTCTTTATTAGTGTTATATGATAAAGGTAAAGGTAACGATTGAAGGCAGCGGATAAATATATAATGGTTAAATAACGTTTCCTGTTATTTTTATATGATAAATATGTTGTTTATTTTTACCCATCTGTAAATTTTAATGGAGTTTGTGTTTATGATTTGTGTTATGCTAATTTATTTATTACAGAGGGAGTCACTGACACAGAAGAGTCTTTGGAGCATCTATAAAAGATCTATTAATACAGATTAATTTAAGGTGATGATTACATCTGCTGTCTCCTGCTGTTCTGCGTGACTTGTGAATTGTCTTGTAAGTACTGTACATATTTTGTTGCTATTGTCTTTGTGGCATCTTCTTATTTTCTGCCTCTAACTTTTAGCCATCACATCATTGGTTTCAGAACATTTCCCCAATGAGACTGGAGCTGAAGCTAATCTGATAGCCAGATTAGCAATCTGGCTATCACAAGAAATATTGATTAATGTGTGCTGTTCTTATAAATAAATGAAATGTATATACATCTGAATTGAAGTGAACAGAACTGTTAAAATTACTCTACTTTAGCTGATTGAACCCAAAACAAAACAAAACATTCTTGTAGCACAAACAGATTTTTGGTTCAAAAAGTGCAAACCTGTAGAGTGTAAACAGCTGTATTTTGCTTTTTAAAGCAGTTTCACTCACATTTCACATCAATAAAGATGTATTCAGATGTCCTGTTCCCCAGCTGGTTCTCATCTGTACAGTAATACTCTCCATAGTCAGAGGACTGGATGGAGCTGAAGACAAGCTGTGGTTCTTTACTGAGAGGTTGAAGGTCTGGATTTACATTCTCCTTGTACCAGGTGTAATTAGCTGCTGGGTTAGCATCACTGCTACAGGTCAGAGTCACTGAACTGCCCTCAATGATTTCACCAGAGGGACTCACTGACACTGAAGGAGTCAGACGTGCATCTAAAGGAGAAAATATTGAAATGTTTTAACCTTACAATCCAATCATATTCATGCAGCTTTACAGTACTGACATCATAACCTGACACGTATCACTGTTACTCTGCTGATTATGCTCATGCTTGTGGAATAAACTCACAAAGTGAAGGAGAGGAAAACATCTCATGTCCTTTCAAAGCACAGGAATAGCTGTCTGCAGGATGAAAATAGCCTAAATAAAAAGGAGATGGTTGTTCTTTTAGTGTCTGTCCATTCTTGTACCAGATGTAGGAGGGACGATCATCTAGATGACAACTGCTGTGACACTTCAGCCCACATGTACGGGCTTTACAGGCTGTTGCTCCGATCACCTGCACCTGGAGATCTGGATATGTGAAGAAATAATAGAAATGCCATAAATTATAAACACAAACATTCATAGTAGTGTTTCCAAGATATTTAACATTTGGAATTAAATGAGTCTTCCAATGAAAATGTTACCTGTGACAGTCAAAGTGATTCCAGCTGAACCAGTATATTTCCCTTCTGGTTGGTTTGTTATGAACCTGAACTTGTACTCAGCTGAGTCTCTCTCTCTCAGGTCTGTGATTCTCAGAGTGCAGTCATTCTTATCATAGTGATACTGCACACGATCTGCGTACTCTGGGTCTGTTCTCAGATCCACAGGTTCATTATTACTCAATTTAGTAAACCAGAATGTTTCCATAACTGTGGTAGAAGAGCCCTTTATCCTGGATGGGTATCTGTAGGTGCAGTTTATGTCCACTATTGATCCTTTTAAGGCACAGATGTGAGTAGAAGTGTAAGTCACTCCCCAGTCATCCTGACCCTTTGCTGCTGTAACAGAGAGCAAAATCAGATTTATAACATCAGTTCATAATGAGTTAATCAGATAAAATGTATATCATAGTGCTAACATGCTTTTAGTGGCAAGATAATCTGGACCTGTTTCAACATGTAACGTGTCACAGAAGTTACTTATCATGCATCAATCTAAATATAACTGAGCTGTGTAGCGGTTCATCAGGACCTTATCATATTCTATCATTTTATGTTGGGAGATTGGAATATTTATTATTATATATTTGATTTTTATCATCAAAGCTGTAGGTTTTGAATGAATGTATTAATGTTCATATATTATATCTTCCAATTAATAACACAACATGGAAGTGAAAACAATGCTGATTTCATAAACATGTCCTAAATTTATTTTGTTATTTTGAAAACAAAAACAGTAACAATAGCTGTAATATCATGATGATTTAATCTGTAAATTTGCAGCTGAAGATGAGAACAAGACATTATAACAAACATGCTTATAATCTTACTGACTGTATGACTGTAAATGCGAAGCAGGCAGGACTAAGAGAGCCTGATCAGCAAAATGTTTCACTGGTTAATGAAGCCTGAAAAAAGTTATCAGTTATTTGATACTTTTTTTAACTGAGTGTGTGTTTTTTTCTTCTTTCACACATTTGAAATAAAAATAATCTAATCTTATCTAATCTAAAGATAGTGTTTCACTCACATTTCACATTTACGGAAATCGATTTAGATGTTTTCTTCCCCAGCTGGTTCTCAGCTATACAGTAATACTCTCCAGAGTCAGAGGACTGGATGGAGCTGAAGACAAGCCATGGTTCTTTACTGAGAGGTTGAAGGTCTGGATTTACATTCTCCTTGTACCAGGTGTATTTAGATGCTGGGTTAGCATCACTGCTACAGCTCAGAGTCACTGAACTGCCCTCCTTAATTTTGCCAGAGGTACTCACTGACACAGAGGAGGATTTTGGTGCATCTGTAGAAGAAAACATTTAATGCCCAGATGAAGTTAAGTTTTTACAGTGAAATATATTTAAACGGTTTATATTTATGTTGTATATGAGTTTAAAAATATGTGTGTGTGTGTGTGTGTGTGTGTGTGTGTATGCATGAGTGTGTGTCTAATCACATAAAAAAAATATGTTGAATTTAAAGAGAGGACTACATTGTGGACTAGGAGTAGAACTACGGAAACTCAGGGCATACATAAGTGTGAGATATATTTTGAAGACTGGACTGATGGCTCTGATAGACTATTAATGGTAGAGGTGGGTCAATATAGTTGTTAAAACAATAAATATTATCTGATTGGCAGGATAAAATATTTCTAAACTATTAAAACTACATCTTCTGCAGTAACACAGAGCAGGATGTATTGTATTGACACTGACAACAGTAGAGCTCAATGAGAATAACATGGTGGCAATAACAAGTGAGGCAGTGGGGTCACTCATACTAGAAATACATTTAGTCATTGTACAGTACTTTAGATAAAAGGCTTCACAAGATGCTGTTATGTTAGTGGAAGACTGTGAAGAAAACTCACAAACTGGAAGAGATGGGAAGTCCTCATATCCTACAACAGCACAGGAATAGCTGTCTCCATAATTGAAGTTCGATGAATAAGAAGATGATTTTCCTCTATAAATCTCCTGTCCATTTTTGTACCAGATGAAGGAAGAATGATCAGATAGACGACAGCTGCTGTGACACTCCAGCTTTTCCCAGGCATGCGAGGAGTGTGTTGAATGGATCACCTGCACCTGGAGATCTGTATGAAGAAAGAACAAAAAAATAATTTACATTTATACACACACAAACATTCACAGTGACAATTTATAGAAATCAACCATACATCAGTGAAAATGTTACCTGTGACAATCAAAGTGACTCCAGGTGAACCCATATATTTCCCTTCTGGTTGGTTTGTTGAGAACCTGAACTTGTACTCAGCTGAGTCTCTCTCTCTCAGGTCTGTGATTCTCAGAGTACAGTCGTTCTTATCACGGTGATACTGCACACGACCTGCGTACTCTGGGTCTGTTCTCAGATCCACAGGTTCACTATTACTCTCTTTAGTAAACCAGAATGTTTCATTAACTACAGTATCAACATTATTGACTCTGTATGGGTATCCGTAGGTGCAGCGTATGTCCACTGTTGATCCTTTTAAGGCACAGATGTGAGTAGAAGTGTAAGCCACTCCCCAGTCATTCTGACCCTGTACCACTGTAACACAGAGCACATCAGAAACCACAATCAGATTTATAACGACATCCAGGGAAAGAGTTAGTTTTACTTAGATTAATGGAGGTGTTTCAGTTTGAAAACCTGCAAAGGAAACTAAGAAACAAATATTTAGTTTACTTAATTTCTGTTTTAAAGAAACAAAGTGAATGTCTCATACAGTTGGTGTGGATTTGGATGCAAGCTAGAGACAAAAGATCTGTGTTTTTGTAAACCCATACAAGCAAAAGGAGAACTTGCTGTGAGGCAACAATGCTAACTACCAAGCCACTGTGAGAAACAAGGCACAGTAGACTCACAGAAACTCAATCACACTTTAGTTTTAATTATTTATTTAATTTTTTAAATTTTTAAAAAATAAGTGAAATGTCTTTTTTTTTAAAACCCAAAACATCTATGTGCACACAAATTTGAACAAGTCTACATAAAATGTGTATTGGTCAGTCAAAGAATAAATAAAAAAAGTCCCAACCATTATGAAATCAAACCTATGCATCTTGTCTGCAGAGATTTAAGGATAGACTGTGTATCACTTTACAGGTCAAATACAAACATGGCGACCTGAGAATTAATGCTTTTTTCTCTCTGAAACTCTCTTCAGTTTGCTCTGAACAAGCTACAATGTACCTGTAGTGTAAATGTAGATATACAGTACCTGACACAGAGAGAAGGAAGACAACAAATCCACTCGCTGCTGCTGTTGAACCCATAGCTGTTCCTCTCATCTCTCTGACTTCAGAGACAGTAAAACATGTCCGTCCAAGAAGGAAAAAGACAAGACTTCGATGTAGAAGGACGTTGCCTTCTTAAGATCACGTCTCTCTGTGGTCTGCAGGCAGAACCTAATTTCCTTCCTCTTTACATTATTAAAAAAAGAGACTGTAATTGGTTGTCCACCATTTTGTTACCCAGAATGCCGATGGTAGCAGGACACCAAATGAATATGACCTCAGTTCCTTGTTTTATTACTCTTGAATGTATTGCAATAATTTAAGTAAAGGCGTTTTTGCCTCATGAAAGTTGAACAGACTGAAACACTGTGATACTATTAATATTCCAGCAGTGAGACAGTGTGCAGGAGTTTTTTTCTAGTTGTTTTCAAAATTGAAAAAACATAAAGCAAAACATGAGGTTTTGCTGACTGTGCTGTACCAGGGTCAGCTTTTTAACATCACTGATTGAAGCTGAGCACTGACTGTTAATTGTTCTTCCTTGGCTCAAAAACAATGACTTCAGTTTGATCTTTGTTTAATTACCATAGTACCCTGGTGATATGGTTATGTCCATTTCTGTGTCGTCTGCATTATTATGGTAAGATATTTTGTTTTGTTATTTTCTATAATCTGCACTAGCTGAGTATGTAGAAGTTGAGGAGAAGGACCACGAATGGAGCATTGGTGAACTCAGCGTGTCTTTTTTGTCCATTCAGATGTGTGATTACTTATTGACACTAAATGTCCCCTGTACTTTAGGTAAGATTCAAACTATATTAGTACTGTGCCGGAAAGTCCCACTCAGTTTTTCAGTCAATTAGGAAAAATGTTGTGGTCAACTGTGTCAGATGCAGCACTGAGATCCATTAATACTAACATGGAAATACTGCCACTAATCTGAAGTCCTTAACAAGAGCAGTCTCAGTGCTGTGGTCAAGCTGCTGCTCAGCTAAGTGTGAAAACCACAAAGAAAAGCAGAACATGAAGTGTGGGAAACTACAAAAAGAGGCTAAAATAGAAGAGGTGTCAATACGTGCTCACAGGGAGGGGTAACTGTTATAGCTGTAAAAGCTGAAACAGTTGTCCAGCTCTACAGTACAGAGTGCAGAAATGAACAAACAGAATTTAAACATCAGGATGAGATTAAATTCTCAGTGCATTGCTGTACCATCATATAACTATGAATATATTCATATGCATGAATATAAATACATGCATCTAACAATCTATGGAGGGAGGGAGGACAAACCATATCAGCCAGGCCCCACCCCCACCACTCATGACGCAGACACATCTAAACATCTTATTACAGTGTTCAGCAATCAATACTGATGTTATTTTGACTTCATTCAACAGCGATAGCTTACACAGGAATAAACAGAAGTGAATGTTTGATGTTGTAAAATTTGAAAGTTATTCATCATACTGCATCACACATCATCAAACATCAAACCTAAATGTCCTACAATGTAAATGCAGATATACAGTACCTGACACAGAAAGACAGAAGACATTAAAACACATCAAATAATGTTCACAACATGTAATAGTCATATCAGTAAACTGTTCTACTCACAGCAGAGAAGGACGTTGTCTGTTGAGTTGCTCGTCTTCTGTGGTCTGTGAGCAGAAGTCAGATATCAGGCTTAAAGTAAATGTGTACATTTCCTTCCTGTTTCTTATTATTATGAATATGCATGAGGAGCCAACGTGACAGTATAGGCGTACGTGACATGATCTATGTTAGAGATAACAGATGAGTGTTCGGGCCTTTTAGCAATTTGCATGCATATAATAGACTCTGCTGCAGATTTGTTTTTTGGGGTTCTCTTTTCTCATTCATCACTGCACAATATACAATACACACTTCAGGGGTTACCTCCAACTGCAAGAAAACACACACACACACACACACACACACACACACACACACACTGGCTTCAATTTATATTTAAATGTACTTCAACTATCCCACCGTCTTACAACAATATCTTACTTCCCTGTTCCTCACGCTAAGAAATCGATATAGGCAAAAAGAGCATTCAAGTTCAAAGCATCGTCACATTGGAATAATCAACTTCTTAACATTAGATCCATTTCATCATTTCTATTGTTTAAGCAGACACTGACTTCTTGCTTTCATATGAATTGTACTTGCTATCATTGTCGTCATTGTTCAGATCTACTGCCTACTTCTCTGGCGTTAGTTGATTAAACTATCCGCTGTTCATTTGTTATTTGCCACTGTGGCCATAATGTGGTAGTAATGTTTTCAGTTATTGCATTTTCTGTTGTTTGTTGCTCTACTGATTGTATCTTGTCACTCATAACTGTTGTGTTATGTGTTGTTGATCCAGTTGAAAACGACATGGTGCATCTCAAGGGATTTATCCTGATGAGTACATTTGAAATAAAAGGTTATCAAACACACATTTTAAAGCATTTTATATGATCTTTGTCTATGTGACTGCACCAATAGACCTGTATTACACTGATTTTAAACACTAGATCAGAGGTGTCAAACTCATGTTCATTCAAGGGCCGCATACAGACCAATTTGGTCTCATGTGGGGGGGGGGGGGGGGGGGGGGGGGGATAAGGAAATAAGAAGGGAAGGAAGGAAAGACAGGCAAAAGGAAGGAGGGAAGAAAGGTAGGAAAGAGAGATAGTGAAGGATGGACAGACAGATGGAAGGAAGGACAGAAGGAAGGACAGACAGAAGGGAGGAAGGAAGAAAGGAAGGAAGGGCAGATGGAAGGAAGGACAGAAGGAAGAAAGGAAGGAAGGACAGATGGAAGGAAGGACAGAAGGAAGAAAGGAAGGAACGAAGAAAGGAAAAAAGGAAGGTAGGAAGGACAGACGGAAGGAAGGAAAGAAGGAAGGACAGACAGAAGGGAGGAAGGAAGAAAGGAAGGACGGGCAGATGGAAGGAAGGACAGAAGGAAGAAAGGAAGGAAGGACAGATGGAAGGAAGGACAAGAGCACTGGATGGCAAGTGGGCCGGATTGCAACCCTTGGTGGGCCGTATCTGGCACGCAGGCCGCATGTTTAACGCCCCTGCACTAGATCTAGGAAATATTAGATCTTACCCTTCAACTTCTCTTTATTTGGCCTTACTAGTAAGTTTAGAAATGGGAAACACAGTTATTGTACACTGGTTTGGGTAGAGATTACTGATTTTTTTTTTTGCTGTTATTTTTATTGATGAATACTCCTTCGAATAGAGATGCTTCACCTTCCTTCAGGGCTGCAACTCCGCTAATTATTTTCTTGCTTGATGACTCATTTTGTTTATAAACTGTCAGAAAATAATGGAAACATGCCTGTGATCATTTCCAAGAACTCTTTTTTTTTTGGTACACAGTGAGAAAAAACAGACAAACCAATATGAAGAAGAAGACTCTGAAATAAAAGGACATAAAGAAACTATTGAATTAAGGACGTACAGTAGTATTTTGTTAAAGTTTTTGCAGCCATGTCTGACCATTGTTATATTATTTTACAAAAGCTCTGTTGTTGTTTTTTCACCCACATTAAAAAGTGAAGCTAGTATTTTAAAATGTACCAAAAAGCTTGACTTTGGCTGGGAAAAACATTTGTTCCTATGGATTTAGTCAGCTCAGGATGTGATCTTATCACAGGCACATTTCTGGTAATACTGCATGAAAATGACTTGTACTAGTGCTGCAGCTACTGAGATTTACAGCACCACCCTCAACTCTAAACACCCATATCTTGATATTATATTTGGTTATATTAGCTAGTGCAAGACAATCATATGCATGCAGTTTCAAGACCAGAAACTTTGGATTGTTCTTCATGACTGGAAGATAAAGCAAAGAAAATGACATTATTATTACCCATCAGAGACTGTACAGACCCCCATACCTTCAAATCACTCCTAAAAACACACCTTTTTAAACTGGCTTTTAACCTGTAAACTGTTTTTTATCCTCTTTCCATTTTATGTCTTTTCAACCTTCTACGTTGTTTGTTCTTTTCATTTTATGTTTTTACTTGTAAGCGTCTTTGAGCACCTGTAAAATCGCGTTATAAATAAAATGTATTATTATTAGGTTACAAAATCAAAAACTCCAGCTGTTAATTCTGACATCCAAACCTCTTAATGCATGCTGTTCCGCCTATGGGACGGGACGGATGTTAAGAGGTAGCGACAAGTTCTTCTGAATGTTTTAAACAGCAACCCTTAAACATATATATTCATGCCGTACATTGTTGGAAAGCTTATATCGCCCTGATTCATTCAAGACCACTCACGACTCATATGGTTCCTCACAGCCGTAATAGTATTAGCGATTAGCTCGGCTAGCCACTCAGCTAAGTAAGAAAAGCTATAATGCTACATACCTTCAAAGTCTTCCCTTTATCCACAACGATCATCTTATGACTCAGGACTTTCTGTACAGCTCGCCAAGTATCCATTCTTGTGAAATATGAAATCCGTTTCCATAAAACCGGAATACTTTCCTCAATATGTCCATGTATTTAGTCCAACACGTAACTAATAACACAAATAACAAACCATATACGGTCCGTTTATGTCATTTCCTGACCTGCACGTCCATCTCAGAGTACACGTGACTAGATGTTTACGACCGTGAGCCTCTTCTGCTTCTGACGACACCACACACAAGCCAATCGGTGTTTAGGATTAGGCAGTACATGCAAGGGCGTAAAATTGCGTATGGACACTATTCCTTCACTAGTTGTCGTTGCTAGATTGGTAGCTAAGCGCGCGGTGACAGCAGGATAACAGCTGAGAGAATAATAGAAATATTAGAGGTAACGGAATAACAGCTGACAAGGGACGGTCTACTTTCGGTCTACTACTGTCTACTGGTCTACGACGAGTCATCATGTTTGCCTCGGGCAGGAAAAGGAAACTGCCGGACATCAGAGGCGATAATTATCACGTTATAACATGAAACTTTTCACGTAATAACATGATACTGAGCCAAATATATATTGGGCTTGGCAGCTCAGCGCTTCCGTACCTTTTAGCCAATAGTCAGAGGTTTCCAACGGTGTATGACACTAAGCTATTAGTTTGGCTGTTCATAAACGAACTCCAAGCGTAACCGGCGTGCGCCCGGTGCGTAAAAGAGTTGAACCATATATCATTACGCACTCGGCATTTTGGTACACGGTTGGTTCTTCTTCGACTTGACATATGACTTATACCAAAATAAACAGATAGATAGATAGATATGGCCAAACAAAAAAAAATAGTTATATGTAATAATAATAATAATAATAATAATATGGTGTCAGCTTTCATTAGAGACCAAGATTTTGATTGTAGGCAAAGGGGATGTGAAGTTATAGGTGTTTGATTGTGGTTATACAGCTTTGGTAAGCGATGTCCATTTGGAGTCTCCAAAAAGGACCTGAGGAAAACGCATGGACATACCTGTTGAAAAATAATTCTGAAAAATTCATCTTTTTGTCTTTTGACTCCTGGACTGCATGAAGCCAAGACCTGTGGCTGTGGCCTCATTGTGTCTATATCCTGCTGAGAGGTCCCTGAATGTCTGTACACATGTCATTGTAAAGGCAAACCTATGGGCGAGTAAACAACCCCATCATTGTAACCTCTGCCACTCTTTGTCAGTAAGTCACAGAATCACACAGACACTTTTACAAGAATCCTGAGAGTGTTTCCTTTCCAATGATACCAGACACATCTCTGAGTCTCAAACTATGTGGGATCTGTGCTTCTCACAACTTGGGCATGTCGTTTAGGCTAACAGCATAAAAAACAGGGGCGTGTGTTAAGTGGTTAATTACAGTATACACATTTTAAACTAACAGTTTGCATAGCAGCTCAAATCCTGTAATATAGCTAAAAATAAGCTTGCATTAGTTCAGACAGAACACTCAGTAAATTATGAATCAACTAGGTCTCTCTAAATAGCATAAAATAATATCAGTGATACAAAACTATGTGTAAATCAGATAGTATCTTGTAACGTGAGGTGGTGTAGGCGGAGAGGCTAGCAGGGTTAGCAGTTAGCTCAGAGAGTCGACAGACAGAGAAGTGGGGATTTCCACACGGTCGTTTTCTTTTACAGTATTCAACATCGACCATACAAAGCCAGGTCTCCACGGCGCTACATTCACTACTCAAACATGAGCAGTAAGATGTAGACAGCTCAACCACCAACAACTCGTTACTGAGAGTCTTTGTGAGAGTCCCTCCTTGTGGATGTCCGCGGAGCATGACACATGGCGAAGAAGGATGCTGTGTATACACAAGACAACAAAAAGGAGGCACCACCACCTAGTGGCGCTGTTCAGTATTGCAGTAATACCACATCTAGACTCTGACTGTTACAATCTGCATTTTGACGTCATTCACAATCTAACGTTCACGTTTACTGCAATCACAGTCACAATAAGTGACTCATCTCTACAATTACAATTGAGAACATGTTTATTTAATACAAAACTACAATGAATAAGGACAAATGTAATGACGTGGTACTGCAATTGTGATATAGAACAAAAATAGACTGTAATAATATGAATAAAGAATGCAGAAAAATGACAACTATAATGTTACAGTAAGACAGTAGAAATAATTCACGAGATAAATGTATAAAATAGGCCTATAAGTGGTTGTGATACTGAAACTGGAAAATATACTGTAAATACATAAAATACATGTTCTGTCATCAATGAAATATAACTCATTACTGACATCTTGTGGCAGCAGTAGGAAATTACAAGTAATTCAATAAAAGCTTTTTAATACTCCATTGTGTGTGTTCTTTTAATATCTTACACATTACAAGCTAACCACTTGTTACTGATACTCTAATCCTGATATATATCCAAAGCTGCAAGTTATAATAATCTTTAGTATATTTCTTCTAACCGAGTGTTAATAACAACTGCATGTATTGACAGTTCCTCCACTAAAGGACAGAAGTGAGGTGGTACCACATGTTAGCAGGTTTTACTATCAAGTTTAAGCTCAAGCAAAAATTACATACTATCTACATACTTTTACCTCATTAAATGACACATTAGCCACTTTTAAAATGAACATCTGACATGGTGACATCATACACATGACTGAAAATGAGGAAAAGCATAATAGGTCCTCTTCAATTAATATTCCAGCAGTAAGTGAGAAGGTGTGTGGGAGTATTTTGTCATTGTTTTCCAAAACAAAATAAAAAAACATGAGACTGCTGATGTGTTCATGAAGTTTTGTTGACTGTGCTGTACAGTGCAGCTGGATCTTCCCCAGTTTCATGACCTCTAATTCTGAAAGGTAAATTGAAAAATCAATCAGGTGAATCTGAATAATAAAAATGTAACAGCAAATGTTACAAATAAAAAACTAAAATAAGACTGTTGCTACTGTGTTCCTGTGTGAAGAGCTGCTCACCTCGGAGCATTACTGGCTCTGTTAAAGTTGACTGCAGCGTACTCTGTAACTTCTTGTTCCTCCATGTGTCTGTGGAGCTGAGCTGATCTGATGTTGGAGTAGAGAGGATCTGGCTGATTGTTGGAGAACTGCACGCTGGCATAATGAAGGTTATCTTGCTCCGGCTGTGGGTGATAGAAATGAGGAAAATGTTGGTTTCTGTGAAGATGGATTGTTAAGAAACAACATGACGAGCTTCACAGTCAGATGAGTTCTCTAGTGTCACTTTAAGATAGTGAGTGTGGAAGTGTGAAACCAGGATAGAATAGTATAACTCTCCGTCCTCACCCTCTCTCTGTCGTCTGGTCTCTCCTCAGCCTCAGACGGTTGATTGGAGGCTTTCTTTTTCCTGGTGAGGAGAATTAATTAAAAAAAGAAATAACTGAATTTTGAACAATGATTTAGTGAAACAGAACTGCTTACCTCATCCATAGGAAAACAGAGAGGATTATGATAAGCAGGAGGACAGCAGCTGTTATTCCAACAGCGATGATTGCTATTCCTGTTCCTGGGAAATAGATATCAAAAGAAAACACATACATCAAGTATTGGTATTACAGCATGTGATATATCCAATGTTTTGTGCAGTCTACTATGAAGATTTCATTAACAACTACTACAGAACATTTTTCACTTTCAGCCACTAGGGGGATGTCTTCGTTTTAGTAAACAAACTCCAAATTATTTTGAAGTAGAGTCTGACACGGAGTGAATTTTTAATGCTGCCCTCAGCCACTTTGAATTAATAGTAAGTTAGTCTACTGTCTAGCTGACTGGAGGGAACATGATGCAGACGAAGCCACACAAAAGTCCAGCATGGAAAAGTTGCTGTCTGCTATGACAGTTACTGAGAGGGACGGACATGATGCAAATCACCAAACAGGTACGGGAACATTTGTAACGGCTCCTCAAAAACTCCCCATAAAGACACAAATTACATTAAAAACAGTCTTTCAGCAGAAACTCCAACTTCTCCACCACCAGCTGGAGATTTAACTCCTCCAGTGTGTCCACAGCTTGTCCCAAAACCTTCTTTGATCTGTTGTGTCTGAATACTTTTGGTCACATTTCAACTTCCTCCACTAAATAAAAAAGTGCAGCAGCTCAATATTTAGACTCTTGAGCTCATAGAGTGAAGCAATGCAGTGTGAAGACATAACCCCTTGGCTGCTTGTATTCATGAGCACTGCTCTCTCCACTATTTAAATATAAATAAAATATATAATAAAATACGATATAATATAAAGTAAAAAACCCTGCATCACTCACTTAGCCTAATCAGAGGATACGAAAGTCATTGATAAGTTTTCTCTTTCTCAGATCTTTCTTTACCATGATTTGAATTGAGCTGATTCCTCCAGTCAGCAGTGAATCACACAAACATGTTTCATTGTATATGTATAATAAGTATTTTACATATGCTTAACCTGACCCAACAATAACTGCAGTGTGTAGCTGAATGAAAAAACTTACCTTTTACAACAATCAGATGTAAGGTGGAGTTATGACGTCCTATTTTGTTCTGGGCTTCACAGGAATAATTCCCACTGTGTTCAGGTGTGACATCAGTGATGGTGAAGATCTGTCCTGATGCTTTTGGTGAGTATTCATTCTCCTTGTACCAGGTGTAATTAGCTGCTGGGTTAGCATCACTGCTACAGGTCAGATTCACTGAACTACCCTCCACTATCTCAGCAGAGGGACTCACTGACACAGAGGGAAGCTTTGGAGCATCTGGAGGAGATTGATGATGTGTTTACTACACATTTTTTATAAAAAGTTAGAAGTGGGAAAGAGTAAAACTACCTTCTACTGTATCTGCTAACAATAGTTCAAGCTGAAAACAACCTTGTGCAAATAAGTCTTTAATTGCTTTTAGAAAAAGCAGTTTCACTCACATTTCACATCAATAAAGATGTATTCAGATGTCCTCTTCCCCAGCTGGTTCTCAGCTGTACAGTAATACTCTCCAGAGTCAGAGGACTGGATGGAGCTGAAGACAAGCTGTGGTCCTTTACTGAGAGGTTGAAGGTCTGGATTTACATTCTTCTTGTACCAGGTGTATTTAGCTGCTGGGTTGGCATCACTGCTACAGGTCAGAGTCTTTAAACTGCCCTCAATGATTTCACCAGAGGGACTCACTGACACAGAGAGAAGCTTTGGAGCATCTGGAGGAGATTTGTAAACAGAGTTTATTCTATTCTAGGTCAATGGTGTGTTACTGCAGTTGCACATACAGTGCATAGGTTATTTAAATCATTAGCAATCAATAGCTGTGTGTAGCAACTTCAAAGGGGGTTTGGCAGACAGGTGGTGATCATTTGAATCTGGGTCCCAAAATTCAAAATCTGGCACTGCTCAGTGAACTACAGCTACAGACTGTCAATGTGAAGCAGGTATGATCAGTAACATCTCACTGTGGTTAATACGATTTTGGACAAATTTAGTCTGTTTGTTTCATTTAATCTGTTTCACTCACATTTCACATCAATAAAGATGTATTCAGATGTACTCTTCCCCAGCTGGTTCTCAGCTGTACAGTAATACTCTCCAGAATCAGAGGACTGGATGGAGCTGAAGACAAGCTGTGGTTCTTTACTGAGAGGTTGAAGGTCTGGATTTACATTCTTTTTGTACCAGGTGTATTTAGCTGCTGGCTTAGCATCACTGCTACAGGTCAGAGTCACTGAACTGCCCTCAATGATTTCACCAGAGGGACTCACTGACACAGAGGGAAGCTTTGGACCATCTGGAGGAGATATGAACACATATTAACTTGACTATGAGATGTTATCATAAAAGAAATTCTATTTAATTCGATTGTAATTTAAAACAATAATGGATGCAGGAATAAATAAATGAAAGTAGAATTAACACCACTTAACACTTTTATTTTTAATGTTCGATTATTGCCACTGACCAGAATACTGTCCCAGGTACTCACTGTCTTTAATGCAGGTAGTTTTAGATTCCTACTGGTGGCGTGTGTGTCTGTGTGTGTGTTCAGACTGTTTGCTGAGTTGTCGTAACATTAAATGTTATTGGTCCTTTTGATTCAGATATTGTAGGTCTACCTTCCTCACCTCTTTTGTTTCTTTCTATAAATCCTGCTGTGACATCACATTGCTTGTATTGTGTGTCCTGTACTTAACTACACTTACCCACCTTAGCATAAGCTAGCATGTTTTTAAAAGAAACAACTAACATCGCATTTTGGTCAGTGTAAAAATAGTTATGTTGATAAAACTACAAAGTATAAATTAAATTGTGTAAGAGTTAAAACTGAGTCTGACTTCTTGTAAACTATGTGGGTTAAACTTTTCACTCAATGCGTTAATGAAGAGAAGAGAAAACTCACACACTGGAGGAGAGCAGAAAGACTCGTATCCTGATAGAGCACAAGAGTAGTAGTCATCAGGATTAATTTGGTTCTGATAAAAGTAACCTGTCTTCTCCTCAGTTGGTTGGCCATTCTTGTACCAGACATAGGAAGGATAATCAAGCAGCTGACAATTATTGTGACATGTCAGCTCTGTCCTGGTGGGTGAAGATGGTCCAACATGCACTTGGAGGCCTGGATCAACAAACAAATATAGACAAGAAAATACTCACATGTTCACAATAACATTTCCTAAATGTTCTGAAACATCTAAAAACTAACTGATCACAACATCAAGGAATTAAATATTTATTGCAAAAGGTTATGAATTTAGATTTGGTAGAAAAATTAACTTATAGCAATAATTCTTCTTACTAACCTTAATATTCACATAGATGAACATTAGATTTGAGAGAAATCAACATTATTAAAAGCTTTGCACATAATGAGGAGATTGTGGCAGCAGATGGTGTTAGCATTAGCATGTAAGCAGAATAACAGTAACAAGTTTTAATGGATACACTCCTTTGGATATAATGACCGTTATTAGTCAGCTGGTAGCCAAGTAGCTGGTAAAGCTCTGTGCTCTGCTTGAACTAATGCTTTGCTCCATTTCAAATAAAATGTTACCTGTGACTGTCAAAGAGACTCCAGGTTCACCAGTATATTTCCCTCCTTCTTGGTCTGTTATGAACCTGAACTTGTACACAACTGAGTCGCTTTCTCTCAGGTTTGTGATTCTCAGAGTGCAGACGTTCTTATTAAAAAGATACTGCACACGACCTCTGTAGTCCGGGTCTGTTGTCAGATCCACAGGTTCATTATTACTCCCTTTAGTAAACCAGAGTGTTTGATCAACTCTCTTTATCGTGGATGGGTATCTGTAGGTACAGCGTATGTCCACTGTTGATCCTTTTAAGGCACAGATGTGAGTAGAAGTGTAAGTCACTCCCCAGCCATTCTGACCCTGTACCACTGTAACACAGAGCACATCAGAAACCACAATCAGATTTATAACAACATCCAGGGAAAGAGTTAGTTTTACTTAGATTAATGGAGGTGTTCCAGTTTGTAAACCTGCAAAGGAAACTAAGAAACAAGTATACAAATATTTAGTTTGCATAATGTCCAATTAAAAGAAACAAAAGTGAATGTCTCATACAGGTCAAATACAACCATGGCGACCTGAGAATTAATGTTTTTTTTCTCTCTGAAACTTTCTTCAGTTTGCTCTGAACAAGCTACAATGTACCTGTAGTGTAAATGTAGATATACAGTACCTGACACAGAGAGAAGGAAGACAACAAATCCACTCGCTGCTGCTGCTGTTGAACCCATAGCTGTTCCTCTCATCTCTCTGACTTCAGAGACAATAAAACATGTCTGTCCAAGAAGGAAAAAGACAAGACTTCAATGTAGAAGGACGTTGTCTTCTTAAGATCACGTCTCTCTGTGGTCTGCAGGCAGAAGACAGAAGTCAAGCTGTTAAAAATGAACCTAATTTCCTTCCTCTTTACATTATTAAAAAAAACATTTAGTTACCCAGAATGCCGATGGTAGCAGGACACCAAATGAATATGACCTCAGTTCCTTGTTTTATTACTCTTGAATGTATTGCAGTAATTTAAGTAAATGCATTTTTGCCTCATGAAAGTTGAACAGACTGAAACACTGTGATGCTATTAATATTCCAGCAATAAGTGAGACAGTGTGCATGAGTTTTTTCTAGTAGTTTTCAAAATTGAAAAAACATAAAACAAAACACGAGATTGTTGATGTGGTCATGAGGTTTTGCTGACTGTGCTGTACCAGGGTCAGATATTTAACATCACTGATTGAAGCTGAGCACTAACTGTTAATTGTTCTTCATTGGCTCAAAAACATTTTTGTCTTATCTTTGTTTAATTGAGGAAAATGTTGGCACCCTCAATGCACTTACTCAGTGCTTATTCTGCCATAGTACCCTGGTGATATGGTTATGTAAATTTCTGTTTCATCTGCATCATTATGGTAAGATATTTGTTATTTCCTATAATCGGAACTAGCTGAGTATGTGGAAGTTGAGCAGAAGGACCAAGAATGGAGCCTTGGTGAACTCAACGTGTCTTTTTTTGTCCATTCAGATGTGTAATTACAGTACTTATTGACACTAAATGGCTCCTGTCCTTTAGATAAGATTCAAACCAGTTTAGTACTATGCCAGAACAACCCATCCAGTTTTCCAGTCAATTTAGTAATATGTTGTGGTCAACTGTGTCAGATGCAGCGCTGAGATCCATTAATACTAACACGGAAATTCTGTCACTGACCTGAAGTCCTTAACAAGAGCAGTCTCAGTGCTGTGGTCTACTTGCTACTGAGGTAAGTGTGAAAACCACAAAGAAATGCAGAACATGATGTGTGAGAAACTCTGAAAAACAACTAAAATAGAAGAGGCGAGGGAGGGGCAACTGTTATAGCTGTAAAAGTTAAAACAGTTGTCCAGCTCTACAGTACAGAGTGCAGAAATTAACAAACACGGTTTAAAACATCAGGATGAGATGAAATTCTCAGTGCATTGCTGTACCATCATATAACTATGAATATATGCATATGCATGTATAAAAATATATGCATTTAACAATCTATGGAGGGAGGCTGGACAAACCATATCAGCCAGGCCCCACCCCCACCACTCATGACGCAGACACATCTAAACATCTTATTACAGTGTTCAGCAATCAATACTGATGTTATTTTGACTTCATTCAACAGCGATAGCTTACACAGGAATAAACAGAAGTGAATGTTTGATGTTGTAAAATTTGAAAGTTATTCATCATACTGCATCACACGTCATCAAACATCAAACCTAAATGTCCTACAATGTAAATGCAGATATACAGTACCCCACACAGACATTAAAATACATCAAATAGTGTTCACAACATGTAATAGTCAGATCAGTAAAGTGTTCTACTCACAGCAGAGAAGGATGTTGTCTGTTGAGTTGCTCGTCCTCTGTGGTCTGTGAGCAGAAGTCAGATATCAGGCTTAAATTAAATGAGTACATTTCCTTCCTGTTTCTTATTACTATGAATATGTATGAGGGGCCATAGACAGTATAGGCGTACATGACATGATCTATGTTAGAGATAACAGATGAGTGTTCGGGCCTTTTAGCAATTTAAAGAGAGAAAAGAAATAATGAGACATTTTTTTGTCATTTTACTCTTTTTAAGTGTGTGGACAGTTCAGTGTCTAAAGTAAACACGTGGCATATGTCTCATATTTGATTTGATGCATCTCTTCGCACTTCTGGTGCATGTTGAGACACTGAATACACCACTATGAGTTCAAAGAGATGTAGTGCATCAGTATGGGAAGTAAGATGTCACATGCTGCGCACAGTGTTTATTGTATGTATTAAGAAACAAATAAAAATTAAAGTACATCAGAGAAATGATAGAGATCTATGTATAAATCAGATCATAAAATGTTTTACATCTACAGTTGTAAACTCACTCATTCACAATCACTCTCAGAGCACATCAGAAATCAGTTCTTCTGCTGTTTAAATAGTGAAAACATATTAAAAAAAACATCCAAATCTCACATTATGAAAGTAAAATGAATTCAAAACTATCCGCAGGGCTAGACACCACATGAGATCAGTGAGAAAATGTTTTTTTTTTTGTCATTCAGGTGAACTGAGCCTTTAAAGCAGACAGTGGAGGGAGACTTCAGTGATGAAGCCTGAATATGCAACACTGAAGCTTCACCACTAGAGGGAAGTGAAACATCAGAGATACTGAATCACAACCCTGAGACAACATTTTACCATCCATCACTGATTGTTTACATACATTTAAATTTACTCAGTAGTTTTTACTTTTTTTGGCTGAGTTGCTTTTTAATCTGCTTACACTCAAAATTATATTAATGAATCATTACAATTACAGGTTCAGTTTCAAACATTGATTGTTCACATCGGTGACCTTGTTGTACAGTAGTTGAACAAACTCTCACAGTGGAGGTGTCTAAGTATGAAAATGATTCAGTCAGTGATCTACAGCTGTCACTAACAAATATGGACAAATATAAACAAACTAATACAAATTCAGTCTGTGCATCTTCATTTTAGCAACATCCCAAATCATAATAAGTTATTACTGTTCTGCTATCAGAATAATTTTCATGATTTAAGCTACTTTAAATTATTTAATGAATGTATTAGATTACATTTATGGTAAGAAATTCTGCATATGAAACACACACACACACACACACACACACACACACACACACACACACACACACACACACACACAGTTATAGTTGTCCAGCGATCTGGAATTTTATTTTGAAGGCTACATAAATGGTAACGTAGCAACCAGCAGTAAGAAAGACGACCGGTCACTCAGTGAATCTTCTCTTCTCATCCTCAAGAAAGCAATGGCTGTAAGTTTGATAATTTGATATTTGATACGATTGAACATGAATATGTAATGTTAAGTTTAGTATTGTAACGTGTGATGTTTATTGACGGGGAAGTCATACAAGAAGTCGTGCTAAAATTAATTTGAGAGCTAATGTAAAGTGTGTGCTGCTTAGCAACGATGTGTATCAGCCCACTGTTAATGTAAACGGCTCATTTGTGCCATGTAGTTTTTTAGCTTTAAATAGCATTACTGTTTATTAGCGACACGCTGTAAAGGAAACTAAGGTTTTGTATTGTCTTTTATTTGCTGTTTCACTCGTGGTATTTCACCATAAAAAAGGAAATAAAGGGAGCAAGACGCTCTGATCCTGGCTAAAGTGTTGTGTTATACCCATAGACTAGTTATACCTGAGTTTGGCTGACCGTTTAACTGCGATAATGTACACGAAGTACATAACGCGCAGGGAGAACAGTACAATTACACTGTGACAAGTTTAATCCTAAAATAGAGGGAAAGTGAGAAATACATCAGCACAAAGGAAACGATTTTTAAAAAATATTAAATTTTATTTGTCTTCATATCTGGCAAATACATTCAGATATTCAGATAAAAATAAACAGAAAAACTATTTCAAGCTGAAACTTTCTGCACACTGTCGCCCTCTGCAGCAGTGAGAGGGAACTGAAATCATGTTTCCAACTACAGAGATGTTGTGGAAGCTGGCTGTTTATTGTATATCAGCCACTGCAATACCTGGATAATGTGACATTCAGCAAAGTGTGATAGAACTGAGATTATGTTTGATGTGTGAAAATATACAGTGAACTGCACAAGAAGCCAATCAGGATTCCTCAAAAGCGATTCATTACAGTATGTACACATTTAAAATAACAGTTTGCATTGCAGCTCTAATCCTACATATCTGTAATATAACTAAAATTAAGCTGGAATTAATTCAGACAGAAAACTCAGTAAATTATAAATCAGTTGAGTCACACACACCACCTGATATTCAACTGATCTAAACAATCAATCATGTTTGACACGTCGACATGATTCAGTTCAAGCTGCCATCAGCACATTCTTCTCAAAGCTTCTGCTACATGCTGTTACTGACTGTCTGTGCTGCTCACTTCTACCTGCTGCTGCTGCTGCTGAAAACTGAACATGAAAATGTCCACATGGTCCTCTACAGCCTCTCTCTCTCTCTCCACTGTCATATTTCACTGTTGTACTACTTTCTGTTTCCATCAGGTGAGTCCAGCCTCTGGTTCAACTGCATCAGAACAAACTCACATGACTGGATTTTACTCCAGCTCTTCCTGCTCCTCTGTGTCTTCTGTCGGTGCTGCAGTGACGACCTGCAAGTCTGAGACATTCTCATAGTCAACACGAGTGTCCAACTGATGGAGAGAAATATAAAAAATGAGGATTAATTGACTTCATTCAGAAAACCATGTTTAAAACTGAATTATTTGCTAAAATTATTTTCACGTGAAATACATGGCATGTTTTTACGCTGCATTTTAAATATAAATTCACTTTATGGCTTCATGCTGACAATATAAATGTGTTTGCTTGCATTCATGAGCCAAGTGATAATAACTGTATTTTAGGATAAGTTCTGTCAATAAGGTTTGTCTCTCTCACCTCTATAGTCTCTACAGGTTCATTCAGTTCAGTGGTGGAGCTCAGAGTTTTCTTCTTTCTGGATTGAATCCAACAAAATCAAGAAATATTTAACTAAAAGAAATTCATAATTTGAAAGCCATAAAAGTGTTTTGATAAGAAATAAAATATTTATTTTCTTTAATATTGTTTAACCTCATCCACAGAACCAGAGGAATCAGAAGAATCAGCATCAGGACCGCCAGAATCAACCTGATGATGTTCATTATAAATACTGATTTCCCTAAAAATGAGACCAACAGAAAGCAGATAAACCTCTTCAATCAGTGCTGAGCTCTTGTGCTCTTTACAGGTGTGTGAAATTCAATGAGTATAACTTACCTTTAACAACATTTTCAGCAGATGAACTCACTGACACAAAGGGAAGCAAAAAAAGTGAATTAAATGAAAACAAAATGAATTATTAAATGAAACAATAAGGTTGACATATGGTATCAAAGCTGCTCTGAACTACAGCAGCAGACTGAATGTGAAGCAGACAGAGCTGAAGAAAGCACCCATGTTCAGACACATCGTTCAATGTTTTTTGTTTTTTTTAACAAGATTGAGGAGATTAACAGCTGTATTTTGCTTTCTAAATAAACTATTTCACTCACATTTCACATCAATGAAGATGTATTCAGATGTCCTCTTCCCCAGCCAGTTCTCAGCTGTACAGTAATACTCTCCAGAGTCAGAGGACTGGATGGAGCTGAAGACAAGCTGTGGTTCTTTACTGAGAGGTTGAAGGTCTGGATTTACATTCTTCTTGTACCAGGTGTATTTAGCTGCTGGGTTAGCATCACTGCTACAGGTCAGAGTCACTGAACTGCCCTCAATGATTTCACCAGTGGGATTCACTGACAAAGAGGGAAGCTTTGGACCATCTGGAGGAGAGGAACACATATTGACTTGAAGATAAGAATGACAAAATCTGTTTCATTTTGGGAAGTTATACTCTAAAACAATAATGAATACAGAAATAAATAAAATAAAGTAGAATTAACTTTCACTCATATTTTATTTCACTGCTAATTACTAGTCTTTAATTCTCTCTTGTGCACGCTCTCGCTCACTCTCGCTCTACTGAAACGTATATACGTCTGTGAACAGAACTGTTAGAGTTAAGCAGACTGAACCTAACAAAGACATGCGTGATCTACTAAAAAAAATGGCTTAAAAAAGTGCAAAGTTGTAAAGTGTAAATAGTTTTTTACTTTTTAAAGAAGTTTCACTCACATTTCACATCAATAAAGATGTATTCAGATGTCCTCTTCCCCAGCTGGTTCTCAGCTGTACAGCAATATTCTCCAGAGTCAGAGGACTGGATGGAGCTGAAGATAAGCTGATGTGGTTCTTTACTGAGAGGTTGAAGGTCTGGATTTACATTCTTCGTGTACCAGGTGTATTTAGCTGCTGGTTTAGCATCACTGCTACAGGTCAGAGTCACTGAGCTGCCCTCAATGATTTCACCAGAGGGACTCACTGACACTGAGGGAAGCTTTGGACCATCTGTAAGAGGTGATATGAACACATATTAACTTGACTATGAGATGTTATCATAAAAGAAAGTCTATTTAATTTGATTATAATTTGATGCAGGAATAAATAAATTAAAGTAGAATTTATTTTCACTCTTATTTTTAACGTTGGATTATTGCCACTGACCAGAATACTGTCCCAGGTACTCACTGTCTTTAATGCAGGTAGTTTTAGATTCCTGCTGGTGGCGTGTGTGTCTGTGTGTGTGTTCCGACTGCTTGCTGAGTTGTCTTAACACTAAATGTTATTGTCCCTATAGATTCAGATATTGTAGGTCTACCTTCCTCACTGTCACTCACCTCTTTTGTTTCTTTCTATAAATCCTGCTGTGAGATCACGTTGGTTGTATTGTGTGTCCTGTACTTAACTACACTTACACACCTTAGCACAAGTTAGCATGTTATTAAAATAAACAACTAACATCACTTTTTGGTCTGAGTAATATAGTTATGTTGATAAAAGTACAAAGTATAAATTAAATTGTGTAAGAGTTAACACTGAGTCTGACTTCTTCTAAACTATTTGGGTCAAAGTTTTCACTCGATGTGTTAATGAAGAGAAGAGATGTTGTTGTTGATAAAAGTACAAGAATAAATTAAATGAAAACTCACACACTGGAGGAGAGTGGAAAGACTCGTATCCTGATAGAGCACAAGAGTAGTAGTCATCAGGATTATTTTGGTTCAGATAAAAGTAAGCTGTCTTCTCCTTAGTTGGTCGGCCGTTCTTGTACCACATGTAGGAAGGATAATCAGGCAGCTGACAACTATTGTGACATGTCAGCTCTGTCCGGGTGGGAGAAGATGGGCCAACTTGCACTTGGAGGCCTGGATCAACAAATAAATATAATTTCTGAATTAACTGTCAACACACAGTACATACAATCAAATACTCACATATTCACAATAACATTTACTAAATGTTCGGGAACAGCTAAAAACTAACTGATCACAACATCAAGAAATTAAACATTTATAGCAAATGGTTATGAAGTCAGATTTGGTGGAAATCAACATTATTAAAAGCTTTGCACATAATGAGGAGATTGTGTCAGCAGATGGCGTTAGCATTAGCATGTAAGCAGAGTAATAGTAAAACGTTTTAATGGACACACTCCTTTGGATATGATGACCATTATTAGTCAGCTGGTAGCCAAGTAGCTGGTAAAGCTCTGTGCTCTGCTTGAACTAATGCTTTGCTCCATTTAAAATAAAATGTTACCTGTGACAGTCAAAGTGACTCCAGGTTCACCAGTATATTTCCCATCTGGATGGTTTGTTATGAACCTGAACTTGTACACAGCTGAGTCTCTCTCTCTCAGGTCTGTGATTCTCAGAGTGCAGACGTTCTCATCACAGTGATACTGCACACGACCTGCGTACTCCGAGTCTGTTCTCAGATCCACAGGTGCATTATTACTCCCTTTAGTAAACCACAGTGTTTTATCAACTGCAGTATCACGGTTATTTACTCTGGGTGGGTATGTGTAGGTGCAGTTTATGTCCACTGTTGATCCTTTTACGGCACAGATGTGAGTACGAGTGTAAGTCACTCTCCAGCCATTCTGACCCTGTACCACTGTAACACAGAGCACATCAGAAACCACAATCATATGTAGTATGACATCCAGGGAAAGAGTTAGTTTTACTTAGATTAATGGAAGTGTTTAACTTTGTAAACCTGCAAAGGAAACTAAGAAACAAGTATACAAATATTTAGTTTGCATAATGTCCGACTTAAAGAAACTCTCTTCAGTTTGCTCTGAGCAAGCTACAATGTACCTGTAGTGTAAATGTAGATATACAGTACCTGACACAGAGAGAAGGAAGACAACAAATGCACTCGCTGCTGCTGTTAAACCCATAGCGGTTCCTCTCATCTCTCTGACTTCAGAGACAATAAAACTTGTCCGTCCAAGAAGGAAAAAGACAAGACTTCAATGTAGAAGGACGTTGTCTGCTTAAGATCACGTCTCTCTGTGGTCTGCAGGCAGAAGACAGAAGTCAAACTATTAAAAATGAACCTAATTTCCTTCCTCTTTACATTATTAAAAAGAAGAAACTGTAATTGGATGTCCTCCATTTTGTTACCCAGAATGCCGATGGTAGCAGGACACCAAATGAATATGACCTCAGTTCCTTGTATTATTACTCTTGAATGTATTGCAATTATTTAAGTTAAGGCGTTTTTGCCAAATGAAAGTTGAACAGACTGAAACATTGTGATAATATTAATATTCCAGCAGTGAGACAGTGTGAAGGAGTTTTTTCCTAGTTGTTTTCAAAATTGAAAAAACATAAAACAAAACATGAGATTGCTGACTGCGCTGTACCAGGGTCAGCTTTTAACATCACTGATTAAAGCTGAGCAATGACTGTTAATCGTTCTTCCTTGGCTCAAAAGCAATGACTTCAGTTTGATCTGCACTTATGCACTTACTCAGTGCTTATTCTACCATAGTACCCTGGTGATATGGTTATGTCCATTTCTGTGTCGTCTGCATCATTATGGTAAGATATTTTGTTTTGTTATTTTCCATAATCTGAACTAGCTGAGTATGTAGAAGTTGAACAGAAGGACCACGAATGGAGCCTTGGTGAACTTTTTTGTCCATTCAGATGTGTGATTACTTATTGACACAAAATGACCCCTGTCCTTCAGGTAAGATTCAAACTATATTAGTACTGTGTCGGAAAGTCCCACTCAGTTTTTCAGTAAATTAGGAAAAATGTTGTGGTCAACCGTGTCAGATGCAGCACTAAGATCCATTAATGCTAACACGGAAATTCTGTCACTGACCTGAAGTCCTTAACAAGAGCAGTTTTAGTGCTGTGGTCTAGTTGCTGCTCAGCTAAGTGTGAAAACCACAAAGAAAAGCAGAACACGACGTGTGGGAAACTCTGAAAAGCAACTAAAATAGAAGAGGTGAGGGAGGGACAACTGTTATAGCTGTAAAAGTTAAAACAGTTGTCCAGCTCTACAGTACAGAGTGCAGAAAAACACCGTTTAAAACATCAGGATGAGATTAAATTCTCAGTGCATTGCTGTACCATTATAGAACTATGAATATATGCATAAATATATGCATCTAACAATCTATGGAGGGAGGGAGGACAAACTATATCAGCCAGGCCCCACCCCCACCACTCATGATGCAGACACATCTAAACATCTTATTACAGTGTTCAGCAATCAATACTGATGTTATTTTGACTTCATTCAACAGCGATAGCTTACACAGGAATAAACAGAAGTGAATGTTTGATGCTGTGAAATTTGAAAGTTATTCATCATACTGCATCACACATCAAACCTAAATGTCCTACAATGTAAATGCAGATATACAGTACCTGACACAGAAAGACGGAAGACATTAAAATACATCAAATAATGTTCACAACATGTAATAGTCAGATCAGTAAACTGTTCTACTCACAGCAGAGAAGGACGTTGTCTGTTAAGATGCTCGTCTTCTGTGATCTGTGAGAAGAAGTCAGATATCAGGCTTAAATTAAGTTAGTACATTTCCTTCCTCTTTCTTATTACTATGAATATGCATGAGGGGCCATAGACAGTATAGGCGTACGTGACATGATCTATGGTAGAGGATAACAGATGATTGTTTCAGGCCTTTTAGCATTTTAAAGAGAGAAGTGAAATAATGAGACACTTTTGTCATCTTACTCTTTTTAAGCGTGTGGACAGTTCAGTGTCTACAGAAAACATGTGACATATGTGTGACATTTGATTTGATGCATCTCCTCACACTTCTGGTGCATGTTGAGACACTGAATACACCACCATGAGTTCAAAGAGATGTAGTGCATCAGTATGGGAAGTAAGAATCCACATGCTGAGCACAGTGTTTATTGTATGTATTAAGAAACATATACAAATTAAAATGCATCAGAGAAATGATACAGGGATCTATCTGTAAATCAGATATGTACAGTTGTAAACTCACTCATTCACAATCACTCTGACCGTAACACAGAGGTCATCAGAAATCCGTTCTTCTGCTGTTAATTGTTCCTTCTTGGCTCAAAAACAATGACTGTAGTGGCCATTTGTCCTCAAATAAACAAAAATAAACAAATTCAACTTTAAACTAAACATAATCAAAAGGCCACTGACGCACCATGGGTGTGGGATAACGCAGGCAAAAGAGGGGAGATGAAAAGATGAATGTCCATTCAAAAATATTGCGTTTGCGGTGATTTATTTCAAAATAATAAAAACAAACAAAAGAACAAAGAAATCCAAAGCTGTTGCCGCCTCTAGTGCGCTGGTAAAAAACCATAGGCCCACCCCGGTGCATGCTGGTACAAGTGTGCCTACCTACTTAAATAAACTTTAAATGCTCTCAGTGATAATCAACTAGTAAAACTAAACCCAAAATATAAATCCTATCAATCTAAATATACTAAACAAATAATTAACAAAAAATATTATCCAATTTTAATCCAAATAAAGTAAACAAAACAAAATTACTTAATTAGTAAATTAGATTTGAAACAAACTATAAACAATAACTAAACTTCACAAAATTAACAAATAGCTCCTACATTCCGGCCCCTAATTGTGCATTATATCACAATTACACACAAAAAAGAGCTATTTATAAAACTACGACTATGAAACAGACTCCTATTCTGTATATCATGTAGTAACCCTGCATAAATTGTCTTCTTGAATAACCTGAAAAATAAAACACAGGTTAATTAGAGAAAGAAATAGAAAGAAAAATCAGAAGTAGAAAAGAGAGAATGATGACGTTAGACTGCTGCTTCCAGTAGTAGACAGAGCTTCGTCACGGGCCTCTCCAGAATACTGGTCCTTGTTTGGAGTCGAACAGTGCGTACCAGACCTTTCGCATCTGATCTGACCTCCAAAACTTTCCCCATGATCCATGATCCTCTTGGAGCTGAGGCATCTGCAACAAGAACAATGTCTCCAGGAGTGAGGCTTTTCCTTGGCCTTATCCATTTTTGTCTTTCCTGCATTATAGGCAGATACTCAGAAATCCATCTTTTCCAAAATAACTCAGCAATATACTGTGTTTGCTTCCACCTTTTCCTCAGGTATAGATCGTTTTGGTCGAACAGTCCTGGTGGCAAAATTGGTTTTCCTTTCAACATTAGAACATGGTTCGGTGTGAGAGCTTCCAAGTCATTTGGGTCGTCTGAGACTTTTGTGATAGGTCTGTCATTCAATATTGCCTCAACCTCACAGAAAATGGTCTGGAGTCCTTCATCATCCAGAGTTTGTTGTTTAAGTACTGAGACGAGAACACTCTTAACTGAACGAATCAGACGCTCCCAGATACCACCTTGATGGGAAGCTGCTGGTGTGTTGAAACTCCACTTTATGCCATCCTGAACAAAAGCTCTTTGAATTCTGCTGTGATTCAAAGCAGCCAAACTTTCTTTCAACTCCCGGTTAGCTCCGACAAAGTTCGTACCATTATCAGTTCTGACAGTTGAAACTGGACCTCTTCGACAGATAAACCTCCGAATTGCATTAATACAGGAATCTGTATTCAAGGTATAAGCCACTTCCAAATGCACTGCGCGGCTGGTCAGACATGTAAACAGCACTCCATATCTTTTAAGAAGACTTCTGCCTTTTTTAACATCAATAGGGCCAAAATAATCAATTCCCACATTTGTGAAAGGTGCCCTTTCTGGCAACACCCTCTCCTCTGGTAGGTCAGCCATTTTCTGTTCAATCAGCTTTCCTCTGTTACGTCTGCATACAATACAGTCTGATATTACCCTCCTGGCAGCAGAGTTTGCATTTATGATCCAGTATTTTTGTCGTAACCTAGACAACATGTGATTTCTGCCTGAATGTCCCAGCTGATTATGAATATGGCGCAAAATGAGCGTGGATACATGCATGTCTTTGGAGAGAATGACTGGATGTTTGGATTCTGCTGGTAATGCTGCTTTGTTCAGCCGACCACCAACTCTGAGGATTCCGTCATCCATCACTGGATCCAGTTTGTATAGTGGGCTTTCTTTGGAGATGAATTTGAAGCCGCCGTTAAGTGAAGCAATTTCAGTTTTAAACTTGTGTGTTTGTACATGCCGAATGATGGACTCTTCTGCTTTCACCAGATCCTCAGGAGTCAGACTTTGTCCTTTGAGTGTAACTTTGAAGTTCTGCACTTTTATGTCCACTTCATGTTCTTTATTTAGGCTTGCAGAAGCACAAAACTCTTTCCTCTTTTGGGCTAATGTCAACAGAACTGTTTTGACTTTTAATAACCAGGCCACGGATGTCTTTAATTTAATCCAGGATGAAAAGTAATGGATTAGATGGCTGGTAGGGTTTTCTACATCCTTGGCAATAGCATTCACTATCAAGTCCCGTTTGACCTCTGGGTCATCAACAGAAACCACAGCAAGATCATTTTTCAGATTAGGCCATTCCTCCTCTGATTTGGAGAGAAACTCAGGTCCATTCAACCATTTCCTGCCATTCAAGAAATCCTGAGCTTTCATTCCTCTTGAGGCTTCATCTGCTGGATTCTCCTTTGAACCCACATATCTCCACTGCTCAACAGCTGTGGCCTCTCTGATGACAGAAGTTCTGTTTGCCACGAAAGTATGGAATCGTCTGGTCTCATTTGCTATGTATTTAAGGACTGTTGTACTGTCTGTCCAAAAAACTGACTTCTTTAGCACAAGTTGCAACTCCTTTTGCAGCATTTTATCGACTCTAACAGCAAGAACTGCAGCAGTGAGTTCCAGTCTTGGGATTGTAGTCTGCTTGAGAGGAGCAACTCTAGCTTTTCCCAGAAGAAATGCCACATGTGTCTGATGATAATTTTCCAGTCTTAAATAAGACACTGTTCCATATCCAACCTGGCTGGCATCAGAGAAATGATGAAGCTGTGCTGAAACAGGTGTTCCGAAGTCTCTGGGTTTAATGCAGCGTTCCACTTTAATTTCAGTCATTTTTTTTAGGTCTTTGAGCCATTCAGTCCACTGCTCAGAGAGGGGAAGGGGAATGACCTCATCCCACTTTATGTTTCTCCTACAGAGCTCCTGAAGCAACAGTTTGACTGGCATGCTGAATGGGGCTAAAAATCCCAAAGGGTCGTAAAGAGAGCTGACCACTGAAAGAATGCCTCTTCTAGTCTGCGATTGTTCTCGGACTGAGGTCTTGAACTTGAACATGTCAGTACCAATGCACCACTGAAGCCCAAGTGCTCGCTCTGTTGGAAGTTGTTCTGCATCCAAATCCAGCTCCATGATTTTGTTTGCTCTGCTTTCCTCCGGGATAGACTGCAACACTGTACGGTTGTTGCTAATCCATTTCGAAAGAATAAATCCTCCTTTGTTGCAGAGAGCAGTCAAATCTTGGATCATTTGAATAGCTTCTTCCTCTGAAGCCATGGCTTTCAAACAGTCATCCACATAGAAATTATGTTTCACTGTATTGATCACTTCAAGTGGGAAATGCTGTGTGTTATCTTCTGCTGTTCTCCTCAAAGCATAATTTGCACAGCTTGGTGAGGATACAGCGCCAAACAGATGAACTCTCATGCGATGTTCCTGTGGAGGCTGTGTAATGTCACCATTTGGCCACCAGAGGAAGCGGAGAAAGTTGGTGTGCTTATCTGGGACATGTACTTGGTGAAACATTGCTGTGATATCTGCCATTATTGCCACAGGTTGTTGTCTAAATCGAATGAGAACTCCAATGAGAGTATTGGTCAGATCAGGTCCCTGTAAGAGTTGACAGTTCAGTGATGTTCCTTTATAGGTTGCTCCGCAGTCGAAAACGACTCTCAGCTTGCCTTTTCTGGGATGATAAACTCCATGATGTGGAATATACCACACCTTTCCATCACTTTGTTCTAGTTGATCAGCAGGCACCATCTCTGCATATCCTTGAGTTATCATGTCATTTAGGAATTTAGTGTACTCCTCCTTAAATGTGTTGTTCTTGTCAAATTTTCTTTTCAGACTTTGGAGGCGCTGTTCTGCTACACAGCGATTATTTGGCAAGATACAATCTTCTTGTCTGAAAGGTAAGTCAATGCAATAATGACCTTCAATCATTTCTGCCGTGCTGCTTACAACATCCATGAACTTAACATCTTCTCTAGACATTTCAGTTTGCTCCTCAGATGATCTCTCATTAAAATCATGGTTATATTGTTGAATCAGCATGTCTTGAAGGTGTTCAACAGATATTCTGTTCACTGACACAGCAGGGCAGTTCTTCTTGCTCATATTGTTTGTTCCACGAAGCGGACCATTAATGACCCAGCCGACCCTGGTTCTTACTGCATAGGGTCCTTCATCCTGGCTGTTTATTACCTCCCAAGGCTCCATTACTTTGGGGGCATCAGTTCCAATTAGCAGTTCTACATCTGCATCAATGTCATGGATTTTCACATCCCTCAGATAAGACCACTGATCAAGATCCTCCTGTCGTGGAACATTGAGTGAGGAAACAGGCATGGATCTCTGTGTTAACACATCAGGTAACTGGATGTAATCATTCAAGTCAAGACCAGACACCTCAAGACCTGACAGACTATGAGCATTCACAACTTTCCTTTGTCCCATTGTTTTCATCAAAAAAGTTGTTCTTTTTCCACTCAGATTTAATTTTCTTGCCAGCTTCTCTGTGCAAAACGTTCCTGAGCTTCCTGGATCTAAGAAAGCATATGTCAGCACAGTTTTGTCACTTTTGTGGCTCTTAACTTTAACTGCAACAATAGAAAAGATGGAGTCATCTTCAGAACCGGCCCCGATATGTCCACAGGTCTGTGTCATTACAGTAGTAACACTTGGAGTGCTCACAGGTGAGTGTTTGGAGGATGTACCTGTATCCTGCCACTTGATATGAAGGATTCCTGGATGCTTTTGGTTACACACGTTGCAATCCAAACGACTCCTGCAGTCTTTGCTTGTGTGACCTATTTTCAGGCAACCAAAACATATCCCTTTTGCTTTGATGAAATTAATCTTGTCACGATGTAATTTCATTCTAAACTGTGAGCAGTTATCCAGCGAGTGACTACTTTGTGAACAAAACAGACAGTTGTGAATTGGAGAGGGTGTGACTTTGTTACTTGTACAATGAGCCATGTCTTTGTCCTTTACTGTTGTGACATTAGTAGCAAAACTGCTTTCCTTCTTCCTTTGCATGAAAGAGCTAGGCTTGGAGGACTTGGATTTGATGGGTGGTGAATCTTGAATGTTGCCAAAAAGTGGGTCTGAGGCAATTTTGACTTGCTTTTCAATAAAGGTGACAAGATCAACAAACTGTGCTCTCCGACCATTTTTGTCAAGTATGTCACATGCAACACTTCTCCATTTTTCCCTTAATTTGTAAGGAAGTTTCATGATTATACTTCTCATGTTAGAGGGTAAATCCAGTTCTTTCATTTGCGTCATTTGCTCTGTTAGATTTGCACATCCTCGCAGAAACAGAGAGAAGGACTGTAATGCTTTAATGTCCTCACTTTTAACAGGTGTCCAGGAAAGAAGCTTCTCCATATAAGCACTTGATATTTTGTATTCATTACCAAAATGTTCTGCAAGGAGACTCTTGGCCTTGTTGTATCCAATCTCTGAAGGTAAGTGTTGACAACTGTGCACTAAGTTTCTTGGTTCTCCTCTGGTATATTGCTCCAGATAGTGCAAGCGGTCACTCCAGTTAGATGTTTTATCCTCCACTCCATTCTCAAAAGCTCTAATGAAAGACCTGTAGTGAAGAGGGTCTCCATCAAACACAGGGATGCTTATAGAGGGAAGTACAGAGCTTAGATTTTGCTGAACCAGCAGAGCAGTGATTTCGTTTTGCTTTTGCATTATATTCACAATCTCATTTTGAGAGTTATTTGTCACAGTTTGATGTTGAGGGGGTATCAGTCTTGCTTGATTTTGATTTGCAGTTGATGTGACTTGAACTGGTTCATTAACATTGAAAAACTTTTCATTCATCCATGTTTTTTGTTTAGGCTTCACAACTTGTGGTTGAGATATGACCGGCACATCAGTAACATTCACATTTTCATTCAAGGTTAATGGCACAAACATGTCAACATCTGGATTTAATACACTTGCTCTCTGAGATTTATTCCTTTCAAAATAAGACTTCATACCGTCTGACCGTTTTGAACCACGTTCAGATGAATTAATCTCCAGAACAACAAGTTTTGCATTTGTTGCAGCCAATTCGGTTTCAAGCTCCAATTGTTCCTTTTCTCTTTTCAACTTCTCCTCCATGGCTTCAATTGAATGTTTCTTTTTTAGCGCAGCAACGCGCTCCAGTAGCGCTGCTTTTTCTGCTTGGGTTTTAATGCGTGCTGAAGCTGTTGAGGAGGTACGAGATAGCTGGGATGGAGGCTTTAAACAGCTTGCTTTTACACTTGACACATTGGAAGCACTATCATCAGGCTTTATTTCATCAGCGTCACCATCAGGAGATTCAGTTATATCATCAGCTTGTATTTCGTCAGTAACACCCTGTTCATCGTGACACTCGGTAAACACATATGGATGACCCAGTTCAGAAAGCCAGATTTTTGCCCTTTCAGTGAAATCATTCAATTTGATCATCTTTGCCTCGAAATATTCACATTGTCTTTTCATTTCATCTTGTGGCAAAGGCAAGTTTATTAAAGATTCATGCAGTTCATTTGCGTCGTCACAACACTGGATAAGCTTTGAAAGCTCCAAGTTCACTGAATTGACATTTTCATTTGATTCCATTAACGCAGTGATTTTGTCCACAAACTTTTTTGCTTGTTTGCATTTCACACTCCTTTTTTCTTGGCACATTTCTGTGTAGAAGCACAATCCTTTAAAGGTGAGTTTAATGTCTCTTTTGGTTGACAATGTTTCAGACTCTTTCACAGTTTCATCAGACATTTTAGCGATCTTTCCAACACTGATTGTGGCGCAGAAAACAAAGTCCACAATGTCCAAACATGCAGGTAAAGCAGCAAATCAATATGATTATTGGCTGATCAGATCCAGTTCATCACACAAAGACATCACACATTGCAGTCGGGCGACTTTATGAATGAAAGCCGCTGGCAGATAGGCGTAAAGTGTGCGTAATGATGACGTGGCGTACTTTAGCACAGTTCAAACTTTTCCCATTTTTGTATGAAACACTGACTTTCAAACTCCAATCGTTTGGCTGTTGTCCAATACAGCAGTCCTGTTACATACCAGTGCTTTTGTTGATCTGAGCCGAAGACCATTTCCCACTGCGGTTGATGATTCACAAACGGCGTTGAATAAAACAATCCGTGCTGATGATCAGTCCATAAACCAAGAAGATCCACTCTTTCCAATGATGAAGAATCCTTCCTTTGAGTCCATGGGCAGGTTTTTTACTTGATGTAGTGGCCATTTGTCCTCAAATAAACAAAAATAAACAAATTCAACTTTAAACTAAACATAATCAAAAGGCCACTGACGCACCATGGGTGTGGGATAACGCAGGCAAAAGAGGGGAGATGAAAAGATGAATGTCCATTCAAAAATATTGCGTTTGCGGTGATTTATTTCAAAATAATAAAAACAAACAAAAGAACAAAGAAATCCAAAGCTGTTGCCGCCTCTAGTGCGCTGGTAAAAAACCATAGGCCCACCCCGGTGCATGCTGGTACAAGTGTGCCTACCTACTTAAATAAACTTTAAATGCTCTCAGTGATAATCAACTAGTAAAACTAAACCCAAAATATAAATCCTATCAATCTAAATATACTAAACAAATAATTAACAAAAAATATTATCCAATTTTAATCCAAATAAAGTAAACAAAACAAAATTACTTAATTAGTAAATTAGATTTGAAACAAACTATAAACAATAACTAAACTTCACAAAATTAACAAATAGCTCCTACAATGACTTCAGTTTGATCTTTGTTTAATTGAAGAACATTCTGGCACATTCAATGCACTTACTCAGTGCTTATTCTACCATAGTACCCTGGTGATATGGTTATGTACATTTCTGTGTCGTCTGCATCATTATGGTAAGGTATTTTGTTTTGTTATTTTCTATAATCTGAACTAGCTGAGTATGTAGAAGTTGAACAGAAGGACCACGAATGGAGCCTTGGTGAACTTTTTTGTCCATTCAGATGTGTGATTACTTATGGACAGACAATGTCCCCTGTACTCTAGGTAAGACTCAAACTAGATAAATACTGTGCTGGAAAGTCCCACTCAGTTTTTCAGTCAATTAGGCAGAATCTTGTGGTCGACCATGTCAGATGCAGCACTGAGATATATTAATACTAACATGGAAATACTGCCACTAACCTGAAGTCCTTAACAAGAGCAGTCTCAGTGCTGTGGTCAAGTGGCTGCTCAGCTAAGTGTGAAAACCACAAAGAAATACAGAACATGACGTGTGGGAAACTACGAAAAGAGGCTAAAATAGAAGAGGTGCCAATAAATGCTCAAAGTGAGGGGCAGCTTATAGCTTATAGCTGTAAAAGTTAAAACAGTTGTCCAGCTCTACAGTACAGAGTGCAGAAATTAACAAACAGTGTTAGAAATATATGCATCTAACAATCTATGGAGGGAGGGAGGACAAACCATATCAGCCAGGCCCCACCCCCACCACTCATGACGCAGACACATCTAAACATCTTATTACAGTGTTCAGCAATCAATACTGATGTTATTTTGACTTCATTCAACAGCGATAGCTTACATAGGAATAATCAGAAGTGAATGTTTGATGCTGTGAAATTTGAAAGTTATTCATCATACTGCATCACACATCATCAAACATCAAACCTAAATGCCCTACAATGTAAATGCAGATACACAGTACCTGACACAGAGAGAAGGAAGACATTAAAATACATCAAATAATGTTCACAACATGTAATAGTCAGATCAGTAAACTGTTCTACTCACAGCAGAGAAGGACGTTGTCTGTTGAGTTGCTCGTCCTCTGTGGTCTGTGAGCAGAAGTCAGATATCAGGTTTAAAATAAATGATTACATTTCCTTCCTGTTTCTTATTATTATGAATATGTATGAGGAGCCAAGTGACAGTATAGGTGTATGTGACATGATCTATGTTAGAGGATAACAGATGAGTGTTCTGGCGTTTTAGGAATATAAAGAGAGAAGAGAAATAATAAGACACATTTTTGTCATCTTACTATTTTTAAGTGTGTGGACAGTTCAGTGTCTAAAGAAAACACGTGACGTAAACTCAATCATTTACAATCACTCTGACTGTATTAAGAAACAAATAAAAATCAAAGTACACCAGAGAAATGATACAGAGATCTATGTGTAAATCAGATCACAAAATGTTTTACATCTACATTCACATTCACTCTGACTGTAACACAGAGCACATCAGAAATCAGTTCTTCTGCTGTTTAAAGATGCACCGATGCTCTCTACAGTTCATCTGTTTGACCTGTGAACCATGATACAGATTGAATGAACAAAGAAAAGGGGATTCATTTTGAGGGCATAGATAAAAAGTATTTCTTGGTTCTTGCATATAGATTGTTTAAAGAGATGTATTTAAATAGTGAAAACATATTAAAAATGACATTGAAAAAAAACACCCAAATCTCACAATATGAAAGTAAAATGAATTAAAAACGATCTGTATGTTTTTTCTTGAACTGAGCCTTTAAAGTAGACAGTGGATGGAGACCTCAGTGATGAAGCCTGAATCTGCAACACTGAAGCTTCACCACTAGAGGGCAGTGAAACATCAGAGATACTGAATCACAACCCTGAGACAACATTTTACCATCCATCACTGATTGTTTAGACACATTTAAATTTACTCAGTAGTTTTTACTGTTTATGGATGAGTTGCTTCTTAATCTGTTTACACTTCACATTAAATTAATGAATCATTACAATCACAGGTTCAGTTTCAGAAGCATTGATTGTTCACATTGGTGACCTTGTTGTACAGTAGTTGAACAAACTCTCACAGTCGAGGTGTCGAAATATGAAAATGATTCAGTCAGTGATCTACAGCTGTCACTAACAAATATGGACAAATATAAACGAATACAAACTGAGTCTGTGCATCTTCATTTCAGCAACATCCCAAATCATAATAAGTTATTACTGTTCTGCTCTCAGAATTATTTTCATGATTTAAGGTACTTGAAATGATTTCATGAATGTATTAGATTAAACTTATGGTACAAAATTCTGCATAAGACACGCACACACACACACACACACACACACACACACACACACACACACACACACACACACACACACACACACACACAGTTACAGTTGTCCAGCGATCCGGAATTTTATTTTGAAAGCTACATAACTGTTTACTTGCGGTAACGTAGCAACCAGCAGTAGAGAAAGGGCTTGCGCTAGCTCTTGCTGCAGCAGTAAGCCAGACGACCGCTCACTCAGTGAATCTTCTCTTCTCATCCTCAAGAAAGCAATGGCTGTAAGTTTGATAATTTGATATTTGATACGATTGAAGATGAATATATAATGTTAAGTTTAGTATTGTAACGTGTGATGTTTATTGACTGGGAAGTCATACAAGAAGTCGTGCTAAAATTAATTTGAGAGCTAATGTAAAGTGTGTGCTGCTTAGCAACGATGTGTATCAGCCTATTGTTAATGTAAACGGTGTGTTTCAGCCTACTTTAGCTTTAAATAGCATTACTGTTTATTAGCGACACGCTGTAAAGGAAACTAAGGTTTTGTATTGTCTTTTATTTACAGTTTCACTCGTGGTATTTCACCATAAAAAAGGAAATAAAGGGAGCAAGACGCTCTGATCATGGCTCAAGTGTTGTATTATACCCATAGACTAGTTATACCTGAGTTTGGCTGACCGTTTAACTGTGATAACGTACACGAAGCACATAACGCACAGGGAGAACAGTACAATAACACTGTGAGTTTAATCCTAAAATACAGAATAAGTGACAAATAAATCAGCACAAAGGAAAAGATTTAAAGAAAATATTACATTTTATTTGTCTTCATATCTGGTAAATACATTCAGATATTCAGATAAAAATAAACATAAAAACTATTTCAAGCTGAAACTTTCTGCTCACTGTCGCCCTCTGCAGCAGTGAGAGGGAACTGAAATCATGTTTCCAACTACAGAGATGTTGTGGAAGCTGGCTGTTTATTGTATATCAGCCATTGCAATACCTGGATAATGTGACATTCAGCAAAGTGTGATAGAACTGAGATTATGTTTGATGTGTGAAAATATACAGTAAACTGCACAAGAAGCCAATCATGATTCCTCAAAAGCGATTCATTACAGTATGTACACATTTAAAATAACAGTTTGCATTGCAACTCTAATCCTAAATATCAGTAATATAACTAAAAATAAGCTTGCATTAGTTCAGACAGAACACTCAGTAAATTATAAATCAGTTGAATCACACACACCACCTGATATTCAACTGATCTAAACAATCAATCATGTTTGACACGTCGACATGATTCAGTTCAAGCTGCCATCAGCACATTCTTCTCAAAGCTTCTGCTACATGCTGTTACTGACTGTCTGTGCTGCTCACTTCTACCTGCTGCTGCTGCTGCTGAAAACTGAACATGAAAACGTCCACATGGTCCTCTACAGCCTCTCTCTCTCTCCACTGTCATATTTCACTGTTGTACTACTTTCTGTTTCCATCAGGTGAGTCCAGCCTCTGGTTCAACTGCATCAGAACAAACTCACATGACTGGATTTTACTCCAGGTCTTCCTGCTCCTCTGTGTCTTCTGTCTGTGCTGCAGTGACGACCTGCAAGTCTGAGACGTTGTCATAGCCAACACGAGAGTCCAACTAATGGGGAGAAATATAAAAAATGAGGATTAATTGACTTCATTCAGAAAACCATGTTTAAAACTGAATTATTTGCTAAAATTATTTTCACGTGAAATACATGACATGTTTTTAAGCTGCATTTTAAATATAAATTTGACTTTAGGGCTTCATGTTGACAATATAAATGTGTTTGATTATATTCATGAGCCAAGTGATTATAACTGTATTTTAGGATAAGTTCTGTCAATAAGGTTTCTCTCTCTCACCTCTATAGTCTCTACAGGTTCATTCAGGTCAGTGGTGGAGCTCAGAGTTTTCTTCTTCCTGGATTGAATCCAACAAAAACAAGAAATATTTAACTAAAAGAAATTCATAATTTGAAAGCCATAAAAGTGTTTTGATTGTAAAAAAAGAACAAATGTTTTCTTTATTGTTTTACCTCATCCACAGAATCAAGAGAATCAGAGGAATCAGCATCAGGACCACCAGAATCGACCTTATGATGTTCGTTATAAATACTGATTTCACTAAAAAATGAGACCAACAGAAAGCACATAAACATCTTCAATCAGTGCTGAGCTCTTGTGCTGTATACATGAGTGTGAAGATCAATGATCATAACTTACTTGTCACAACCATCAGATGTAAGGTGGAGTTATGACGTCCTCTTCTGTTCTGGGCTTCACAGGAATAATTCCCACTGTGTTCAGGTCTGACATCAGTGATGGTGAAGATCTGTCCTGATGCTTTTGGTGAGTCTTCATTCTCCTTGTACCAGGTGTAATTAGCTGCTGGGTTAGCATCACTGCTACAGGTTAGAGTCACTGAACTGCCCTCCACTATCTCAGCAGAGGGACTCACTGACACAGAGGGAAGCTTTGGGGCATCTGGAGGGTAATATATACGGAGATAAAACAAATCAGTATTTTCATCAGGTTGACTTTCTATGCGTACAAAATTAAGCTTGGGGTGTAAATCACTCTTATAAAGGTCTGTTAATAATAATTTAAAAACCTTAGATTTCCTCTTGTTCCCTCATCCACTTCCTGTTAGCTTTTATTTTGACAGTGTATTTAAAAAAAATGTTTTGGATCTTTTATTTTGAAGCCTTTTAGCAAAACAGGAAGTGAAGATAACTGTGGTCGTAGAGACGATGCCCTGACTATAAATGAGCCAGTCAATTAATGGTGAATGGAAAGTTATTAAATTGTTATTTTGTAATAAATGAAGCGATCCAGCCGGAATGGGAACAAGGTATTTTTGTTGTTGTTGTTGTATTTTATTAATTAATTATATTTAATATATTTATGTTTTGTAATATTTATTCTTTATTAGTGTTATATGAGAAAGGTAAAGGTAATGATTGAAGGCAGCGGATAAATATATTATGGTTAAATAACCTTTCCTGTTATTTTTATATGATAAATATGTTGTTTATTTTTACCCATCTGTACATTTTAATGGAGTTTGTGTTTATGATTTGTGTTATGCTAATTTATTTATTACAGAGGGACTCACTGACACAGAAGAGTCTTTGGAGCATCTATAAAAGATCTATTAACACAGATTAATTTAAGGTGATGATTATATCTGCTGTCTCCTGCTGCTCTGCGTGACTTGTGAATTGTCTTGTAAGTACATATTTTGTTGCTATTGTCTTTGTGGCATCTTCTTATTTTCTGTCTCTAACTTTTAGCCATCACATCATTGGTTTTCATTTGATTTCCCCAATGACACTGGAGCTGAAAATTAGCAATCTGGCTATCACAAGAAATATTGATTAATGTGTGCTGTTCTTATAAATAAATTAAATGTATATAAATCTGAATTGAAGTGAACAGAACTGTTAAATGTACTCTACTTTAGCTGATTGAACTGAATACAAAACAAAACTAACAAAACATTCATGTAGCACAAACAGATTTTTGGTTTAAAAAGTGCAAACCTGTAGAGTGTAAACAGCTGTATTTTGCTTTTTAAAGCAGTTTCACTCACATTCCACATCAATAAAGATGTATTCAGATGTCCTATTCCCCAGCTGGTTCTCAGCTGTACAGTAATACTCTGCAGAGTCATTGGACTGGATGGAGCTGAAGACAAGCTGTGGTTCTTTACTGAGAGGTTGAAGGTCTGGATTTACATTCTTCTTGTACCAGGTGTATGTAACTGCTGGGTTAGTATCACTGCTACAGGTCAGAGTCACTGAACTGCTCTCAATGATTTCACCAGAGGGACTCACTGACACAGAAGGAGTCAGACGTGCATCTGAAGGAGAAAATATTGTTTTAATTGTACGATCCAATCATATTCATGCAGCTGTACAGTGTTGACATCATAACCTGACACTGATCACTGTTACTCTGCTCATTTTGCTCATGCTTGTGGAATAAACTCACACAGTGAAGGAGAGGAGAACATCTCATGTCCTTTCAAAGCACAGGAATAGCTGTCTGCAGGATGAAAATAACCTAAATAAAAAGGAGATGTTTGTTCCATTATCATCTGTCCATTCTTGTACCAGACGTAGGAGGGACGATCATCTAGATGACAACTGCTGTTACACTTCAGCCCACATGTACGGGTTTTACAGGCTGTTGCTCCGATCACCTGCACCTGGAGATCTGGATATGTGAAAAAATAACAGAAATGCCATGAATTATAAACACAAACATTCGTAGAAGTGTTTCCAAGATATTTAACATTTTAAATTAAATGAGTCTTCCAATGAAAACCTTACTTGTGACAGTCAAAGTGACTCCAGCTGAACCAGTATATTTCCCTCCTGGTTGGTTTGTTGTGAACCTGAACTTGTACTCAGCTGAGTCTCTCTCTCTCAGGTCTGTGATTCTCAGAGTGCAGTCGTTCTTATCACAGTGATACTGCACACGACCTGCGTACTCTGAGTCTGTTCTCAGATCCACAGGTTCATTATTACTCAGTTTAGTAAACCACAATGTTTCATTAACTGCAGTATCAACATTATTTATCCTGGATGGGTATCTGTAGGTGCAGTGTATGTCCACTGTTGATCCTTTTAAGGCACAGATGTGAGTAGAAGTGTAAGTCACTCCCCAGTCATTCTGACCCTGTACCACTGTAACACAGAGCACATCAGAAACCACAATCAGATTTATAACATCAGTTCACAATGAGTTAGTCAGACACTAAGACATAATGCATATCATAGTGCTAACATGCTTTTAGTGGCAAGATAATCTGGACCTGTTTCAACATACAATTATCTACTGTAACGTGTCACAGAAGTTACTTATCATGCATCAATCTAAACATAACTGAGCTGTGTAGCGGTTCATCAGGACTTTATCATATTCTATCATTTTATGTTGGGACGTTGGAATATTTATTATTATATGTTTGATTTTTATCATTAAATCTGGAGGTTTTGAATGAATGTATTAATGTTCATATATTATATATTCAAATTAATGACACAACATGGAAGTGAAAACAATGCTGTGGGAAACGTTCACTCAAAGGCTCAAAGTTTAGACACTGATCGCAGAAATATATCCTAAATTTGTATTATTTCAAAAACTAAAATGATCCAATAGCTGTAGTATCATGATGATTTATGTTTCTTTAAACAAACGTTATGTTTAAATTTCAGTTCATCTCTAAATTTGCAGCTGAAGATGGGAACAAGATATTATAACAAACATGCTTATAATCTTACTGACTATATGACTGAAAACGTGAAGCAGGACTAAGAGAGCCTGATCAGCAAAACGTTTCACTGGTTAATGAAGCCTGAAAAAAGTTATCAGCTATTCGATAACTATACTTTTTTAACTTAGACAGTGTTTCACTCACATTTCATATTTACAGAGGTGTATTCAGATGTCCTCTTCCCCAGCTGGTTCTCAGCTGTACAGTAATACTCTCCAGAGTCAGAGGACTGGATGGAGCTGAAGACAAGCTGTGGTCCTTTACTGAGAGGTTGAAGGTCTGGATTTACATTGTTCTTGTACCAGGTGTATTTAGCTTCTGGGTTAGCATCACTACTACAGGTCAGAGTCACTGAACTGCCCTCAGTGATTTCACCAGAGGTACTCACTGACACAGAGGAGGATGTTGGTGCATCTGTAGAAGAAAACATCACATCTAACATTTAATCCCCTGATGAAGTTAAGTGTTTACAGTGAAACATATTTAAACAGTTTATATTTCATATTTTCAACACATCATAATCTACATTTCCTGTTACCTTGTACATGAGTTTAAAATATATATATATGTGTGTGTGTGTGTGTGTGTGTGTGTGTGTGTGTCTCTGTCTGTGTCTGTGTGTGCGTGTATATGCATGAGTGTGTGTCTAATCACTTAAAAGAAATTTGTTGACTTTGAAGAGAGGACCAAATTGTGGACTAGGAGTAGAACTACAGAAAGTCAGGGCATACATAAGTGTGAGATATATTTTAAAGACTAGACTGATGGCTCTGATAGACTATTAATGGTACAGGTGGGTTAATATAGTTGTTAAAACAGGCAGGTTAATTTCTAAACTGTTAAAACTATTTCTTCTGCAGTAACACAGAGCAGGATGTATTGTATTGATACTGACAACAGTGGAGGTCAATGAGAAAAACATGGTACCAATAACAAGTGAGGCAGTGGGGTCATGAAGTCATTGTACAGTACTTTAGATAAAAGACTTCACAAGATGCTGTTATGTTAGTGGAAGACTGAAGAAAACTCACAAACTGGAAGAGAGGGGAAATCCTCATATCCTGTAGCAGCACAGGAATAGCTGTCTGCATGGTTGACATTGGATGAATAAGAAGATGATTTTCCTGTATAAATCTCCTGTCCATTTTTGTACCAGATGAAGGAAGAATGATCAGATAGATGACAGCTGCTGTGACACTTCAGCTCTGCCTGGGTATAATGTGAGTAGTGTGTTGATTGGATCACCTGCACCTGGAAATCTGTATGAAGAAAGAACAAAAATATAATTTACATTTATACACACACAAACATTCACAGTGACAATTTATAGAAATCAACCATACATCAGTGAAAATGTTACCTGTGACAATCAAAGTGACTCCAGGTGAACCCATATATTTCCCTCCTGGTTGGTTTGTTGAGAACCTGAACTTGTACTCAGCTGAGTCTCTCTCTCTCAGGTCTGTGATTCTCAGAGTGCAGTTCTTCTTATCACAGTGATACTGCACACGACCTGCGTACTCTGAGTCTGTTCTCAGATCCACAGGTTCATTATTACTCAATTTAGTAAACCACAGTATTTCATCAACTGCAGTATTAACATTATTTATCCTGGATGGGTATCTGTAGGTGCAGTTTATGTCCACTGTTGATCCTTTTAAGGCACAGATCTTAGTAGAAGTGTAAGTCACTCCCCAGCCATTCTGACCCTGTACCACTGTAACACAGAGCACATCAGACACCACAATCAGATTTATAACAATATCCAGGGAAAAACGTATTTACTTATGTTTGTGGAGGTGTTTAAATTTCCTGCAAAGGAAACTAGCAAACAAGTATACAAATATTTAGCTTTATTACAACCCCAGAAAAGGTCTAAGGGGCAACAATTGAATCAGCCAGATGAAAGAAAAAAGGGCAACTTAAGTATAAATGCAAAGGCAGAGATTTATTTAATCAACTCAACCCCCCCCCCCCACCCCAGAAATTCAATATATTAAACTCAAAACAGATCCCCAAAGTAGGAAGCTGATCAGTGAAATTACACAATAACTGAAAAACACTACTAGTCAAAGGAATATCTTGAATGGCCCACTACTGATTGTAATATGGCACAGCTGCAGTCATCAGCTGAGGGAGGAGGCGGGCAGTAACTTCCTGGTGGAAAGAAAGACAACAGCACCACCCAGAGGAAAAGAAAGTCAGACAAGAGATCTCAATGGAGTCTCATTCATTTCTCCTTGACAACTATGAGATCTGAAACCATGGTGAGACTATTTCCTCCTTGTAAGTTTCAAAGGAGAAAGCAAGTGAGTTTTTGAGAGTTTAAAGATAGATTCATGATTGAATATTGCTTTGTCTCTCAGTAGTGTTTTGAAGCTGAATCTAATTTAAGAGAGTCAAGACACAGTTTACGGTTTGGAAGTGAAGTGAAACTCAATCACACTTAAGTGTAGAAACAATCCACGTGATACAAGTCAACCTATATCTCTTGGCTGCAGAGTTTTAAGGATAGACTATGTGTCACTTAACAGGTCAAATACAAACATGGCGACCTGACAATTAATGATTTTTTCTCTCTGAAATTCACTTCAGTTTGCTCTGAACAAGCTACAATGTACCTGTAGTGTAAATGTAGATATACAGTACCTGACACAGAGAGAAGGAAGACAACAAATCCACTTGCTGCTGCTGTTGAACCCATAGCTGTTCCTCTCATCTCTCTGACTTCAGAGACAGTAAAACTTGTCTGTCCAAGAAGGAAAAAGACAAGACTTCAATGTAGAAGGACGTTGTCTTCTTAAGATCACGTCTCTGTGGTTTGCAGGCAGAAGACAGAAGTCAAGCTGTTAAAAATGAACCCCATTTACTTCCTCTTTACATTATTAAAAAAATGAGTCTCTAATTGATTGTCCACCATTTTGTTACCCAGAATGCCGATGGTAGCAGGACACCAAATTCATATGACCTCAGTTCCTTGTTTTATTACTCTTGAATGTATTGCAATAATTTAAGCAAAGGCATTTTTGCCTCATGAAAGTTGAACAGACTGAAACACTGTGACATATTTCAGCAGTAAGTGAGACAGTGTGCAGGACTTTTTTTCTAGTTGTTTTCAAAAACAAAAAACAAAACATGAGGTTTTGCTGACTGTGCTGTACCAGGGTCAGCTTTTTAACATCACTGATTGAAGCTGACTGTTAATTGTTCCTCCTTGGCTCAAAAACAATGACTTCAGTTTGATCTTTGTTTAATTGAAGAACATTTTGTTATTCTGAACTTAGCTGAGTATGTAGAAGTTGAACAGAAGGACCCAGAATGGAGCCTTGGTGAACAAAATGTCCCCTGTCCTTTAGGTAAGATTCAAACTAGATTAATACTGTGCCGGTAAGCCCCACTCAGTTTTTCAGTCAATTAGGAAAAATGTTGTGGTCAACCGTGTCAGATGCAGCACTGAGATCCATTAATACTAACATGGAAATACTGCCACTAACCTGAAGTCCTTAACAAGAGCAGTCTGAGTGCTGTGGTCAAGTTGCTGCTCAGCTAAGTGTGAAAACCACAAAGAAAAGCAGAACATGATGTGCGGGAAACTACAAAAAGAGGCTAAAATAGAAGAGGTGTCAATAAGTCCTCACAGGGATGGGCAATTGTTAGCTGTAAAAGCTGAAACAGTTGTCCAGCTCTACAGTACAGCGTGCAGAAATTAACAAACACAGTTTAAACATCAGGATGAGATGAAATTCTCAGTGCATTGCTGTACCATCATATAACTATGAATATATTCATATGCATGTATAAAAATATATGCATCTAACAATCTATGGAGGGAGGGAGGACAAACGATATCAGCCAGGCCCCACCCCCACCACTCATGACGCAGACACATCTAAACATCGTATTACAGCGTTCAGCAATCAATACTGATGTTATTTTGACTTCATTCAACAGCGATAGCTTACACAGGAATAAACAGAAGTGAATGTTTGATGTTGTAAAATTTGAACGTTATTCATCATACTGCATCACACATCAAACCTAAATGTCCTACAATGTAAATGCAGATATACAGTACCTGACACAGAAAGACGGAAGACATTAAAACACATCAAATAATGTAAACAACATGTTATAGTCAGATCAGTAAACTGTTGTACTCACAGCAGAGAAGGACGTTGTCTGTTGAGTTGCTCGTCGTCTGTGATCTGTGAGCAGAAGTCAGATATCAGGCTTAGAGTAAATGAGTACATTTCCTTCCTCTTTCTTATAATTATGAATATGCATGAGGGGCCATAGACAGTATAGGCGTATGCGACTTGATCTATGTTAGAGATAACAGATGAGTGTTCGGGCCTTTTAGCAATTTAAAGAGAGAAGAGAAATAATGAGACACTTTTTTGTCATCTTACTCTTTTTAAGTGTGTGGACAGTTCAGTGTCTAAAGAAAACATGTGACATATGTGTGACATTTGATTTGATGCATCTCCTCACACTTCTGGTACATGTTGAGACTCTGAATACACCACCATGAGTTCAAAGAGATGTAGTGCATCAGTATGGGAAGTAAGAATCCTCATACTGAACACAGTGTTCATTGTAAGTATTAAGAAACAAATAAAAATTAAAGTACATCAGAAAAATGATAGAGATCTATGTGTAAATCAGATCACCAAATGTTTTACATCTACAGTTTTAAACTCACTCATTCACAATCACTCTCAGAGCACATCAGAAATCAGATCTTCTGCTGTTTAAATAGTGAAAACATATTTAAGAAAAACACCCAAATCTCACATTATGAAAGTAAAATGAAGTCAAAACTATCTGCAGGGCTGGACACCACATGAGATCAGTGAGAAAATGTTTTTTTTTGTTATTCAGGTGAACTGAGCCTTTAAAGCAGACAGTGGAGGGAGACCTCAGTGATGAAGCCTGAATCTGCAACACTGAAGCTTCACCACTAGAGGGCAGTGAAACATCAGAAATACTGAATCACAACCCTGAGACAACATTTTACCATCCATCACTGATTGTTTACACACAGTTAAATTTACTCAGTAGTCTTTTTAGAGTTGCTTCTTAATCTGTTTACACTCAACATTATATTAATGAATCATTACAATTACAGGTTCAGTTTCAGAAGCATTGATTGTTCACATTGGTGACCTTGTTGTACAGTAGTTGAACAAACTCTCACACAGTCGAGGTGTCTAAGTATGAAAATGATTCAGTCAGTGATCTACAGCTGTCACTAAGAAATATGGAGAATATAAACAAACAAATACAAACTGTGTCTGTGCATCTTCATTTTAGCAACATCCAAATCAGAATAAATTATTACTGTTCTGCTCTCTAACTTATGGTTAGAAATTCTGCATAAGAAACACACACACACACACACACACACACACACACACACACACACACACACACACACACACACACACACACACACACAGTTATAGTTGTACAGCGATCTGGAATTTTATTTTGAAGGCTACATAACTGTTTATACTTGTGGTAACGTAGCAACCAGCAATAAGAAAGTCGACCGGGCACTCAGTGAATCTTCTCTTCTCATGCTCATGAAAGCAATGGCTGTAAGTTTGATAATGTGATATTTGATACGATTGAAGATGAAAATATAATGTTAAGTTTAGTATTGTAACGTGTGATGTTTATTGACTGGGAAGTCATACAAGAAGTCCTGCTAAAATTAATTTGAGAGCTAATGTAAAGTGTGTGCTGCTTAGCAACGATGTGTATCAGCCTACTGTTAATGTAAACGGCTCATTTGTGCCGTGTAGTTTTTTAGCTTTAAATAGCATTACAGTTTATTAGCGACACGCTGTAAAGGAAACTAAGGTTTTGTATTGTCTTCTATTTGTAGTTTCACTCGTGGTATTTCACCATAAACGAAGGAAATAAAGGGAGCAAGACGCTCTGATCCTGGCTCAAGTGTTGTGTTATACCTGAGTTTGGCTGACCGTTTAACTGCGATAACGTCCACGAAGTACATAACGCAGTACAATTACACCGCGACAAGTTTCATTCTAAAATAGAGGGAAAGTGAGAAATAAATCAGCACAAAGGAAACGATTTAAAGAAAATATTAAATTTTATTTGTCTTCATATCAGGTAAATACATTCAGATATTCAGATAAAAAAAAACATAAAAACTATTTCAAGCTGAAACGTTCTGCTCATTGTCCCCCTCTGCAGCAGTGAGAGGGAACTGCAATCATGTTTCCAACTACAGAGATGTTGTGGAAGCTGGCTGTTTATTGTATATCAGCCACTGCAACACCTGGATAATGTGACATTCAGCAAAGTGTGATAGAACTGAGATTATGTTTGATGTGTGAAAATACACAGTAAACTGCACAAGAAGCCAATCAGGATTCCTCAAAAGTGATTAATTACAGTATATACATTTAAAATAACAGTTTGCATTGCGTCTCTAATCCTAAATATCAGTAATATAACTAAAAATAAGCTTGCATTAGTTTAGACAGAACACTCAGTAAATTATAAATCAGTTGAGTCACACACACCACCTGATATTCAACTGATCTAAACAATCAATCATGTTTGACACGTCGACATGATTCAGTTCAAGCTGCCATCAGCACATTCTTCTCAAAGCTTCTGCTACATGCTGTTACTGACTGTCTGTGCTGCTCACTTCTACCTGCTGCTGAAAACTGAACATGAAAACGTCCACATGGTCCTCTACAGCCTCTCTCTCTCTCCACTGTCATATTTCACTGTTGTTCTACTTTCTGTTTCCATCAGGTGAGTCCAGCCTCTGGTTCAACTGCATCAGAACAAAATCACATGACTGGATTTTACTCCAGGTCTTCCTGCTCCTCTCTGTCTTCTGTCTGTGCTGCAGTGACGACCTGCAAGTCTGAGACGTTCTCATATTCAACACGAGAGTCCAACTGATGGAGAGAAATATAAAAAATGAGGATTAATTGACTTCATTCAGAAAACCATGTTTAAAACTGAATTATTTGCTAAAATTATTTTCACGTGAAATACATGGCATGTTTTTACGCTGCATTTTAAATATAAATTAACTTTACGGCTTCATGTTGACAATATAAATGTGTTTGCTTGCATTCATGAGCCAAGTGATCATAACTGTATTTTAGGATAAGTTCTGTCAATAAGGTTTCTCTCTCTCACCTCTATAGTCTCTACAGGTTCATTCAGGTCAGTGGTGGAGCTCAGAGTTTTCTTCTTCCTGGATTGAATCCAACAAAATCAAGAAATATTTAATTAAAAGAAATTCATAATTTGAAAGCTATGAAACTGTTTTGATGAAAAAAAAAGAACAAATGTTTTCTTTATTGTTTTACCTCATCCACAGAATCAAGAGAAGCAGAGGAATCGGCATCAGGACCACCAGAATGAACCTGATGATGTTGATTATAAATACTGATTTCCCTAAAAAATGAGACCAACAGAAATCAAATAAACATCTTCAGTCAGTGCTGACCTCTTGTGCTGTATACAGGCATGAGTGTGAAGATCAATGAGTATAACTTACCTTTTACAACAGTCAGATGTAAGGTGGAGTTATGACGTCCTCTTCTGTTCTGGGCTTCACAGGAATAATTCCCACTGTGTTCAGATCTGACATCAGTGATGGTGAAGATCTGTCCTGATGCTTTTGGTGAGTCTTCATTCTCCTTGTACCAGGTGTAATTAGCTGCTGGGTTAGCATCACTGCTACAGGTCAGAGTCACTGAACTGCCCTCCTCTATCTCAGCTGAAACAGAGGGAAGCTTTGGGGCATCTGGAGGGTAATATGTATAGAGATAAAATAAATCAGTGTTTTCATGAGATGATATCATTAAATGACTCTGATAATGGTCTGTTAATAATTTTTTTAAACCTTAGATTTCCTTTAGTTCCCTCATCCACTTCCTGTAAGCTTTTATTTTGACAGTGTATTTTTTTAATGTTTTGGATCTTTTAGCGAAACAGGAAATGGATGCCTTGACTACGTTAAATCTGTGATAATCAGCATCTGGAGGAGATTAATTGACTGATTATTACAAGTTTTGTGTAAAAAGTTAGAAGTGGTAAAGAGTAAAATTACCTCTTAGACTTCTACTGTATATGCTAACAATAGTACAAGCTGAATAAATACTATATGTTTTTATTCTCCATGTTTTTGGGGGATAAAACAACCTTGTGCAAATAAGTTTTCAATTGCTTTTAAGCAATTTCACTCACACTTCACATCAATAATGTATTCAGATGTCCTCTTCCCCAGCTGGTTCTCAGCTGTACAGTAATACTCTCCAGAGTCAGAGGACTGGATGGAGCTGAAGATAAGCTGTGGTTCTTTACTGAGAGGTTGAAGGTCTGGATTTACATTGTTCTTGTACCAGGTGTAATTAGCTGCTGGGTTAGCATCACTGCTACAGGTCAGAGTCACTGAACTGCCCTCAATGATTTCACCAGAGGGACTCACTGACACAGAGGGAAGCTTTGGAGCATCTGGTGGAGATGAACACATATTAACTTGAAGATAACAATGATAAAATCTGTTTCATTTAGGAAGTGAACAGAACTGTTAGAGTTAAGCAGACTGAACCTAACAAAGACATGTGTGATCTACTAAAAAAAATGGTTTAAAAAAGTGCAAAGTTGTAAAATGTAAACGGTTTTTTACTTTTTAAAGCAGTTCCACTCACATTTCACATCAATAGTGTATTCAGATGTCCTCTTCCCCAGCTGGTTCTCAGCTGTACAGTAATACTCTGCAGAGTCAAAGGACTGGATGGAGCTGAAGACAAGCTGTGGTTCTTTACTGAGAGGTTGAAGGTCTGGATTTACATTCTTCTTGTACCAGGTGTATTTAGCTGCTGGGTTAGCATCACTGCTACAGGTCAGAGTCACTGAACTGCCCTCAATGATTTCAGCAGAGGGACTCACTGACACAGAGGGAAGCTTTGGACCATCTGTAAGAGATTATATGAACACATTAACTTGACTATGAGATGTTATCATAAAAGAAAGTCTATTTAATGTGATTAGAATATGATGCTGGAATAAATAAAAGTAGAATTAATTTTCACTTTTATTTTTAATGTTCGATTATTGCCACTGACCAGAATACTGTTCCAGGTCCTCACTGTCTTTACCGCAGGTAGTTTTAGATTCCTGCTGGTAGCGTGTGTGTCTGTGTGTGTGTTCCGACTGCTTGCTGAGTTGTCTTAACATTAAATGTTATTGGCCCTATAGATTCAGATATTGTAGGTCTACCTTCCTCACTGTCACTCACCTCTTTTGTTTCTTTCTATAAATCCTGCTGTGACATCACGTTGCTTGTATTGTGTGTCCTGTACTTAACTACACTTACACACCTTAGCATAAGTTAGCATGTTATTAAAAGAAACAACTAACATCACATTTTGGTCAGTGTAAAAATAGTTATGTTGATAAAAGTACAAGAATAAATGAAATTGTGTAAGAGTTAAAACTGAGTCTGACTTCTTGTAAACTATTTGGGTCAAAATTTTCACTCGATGCGTAAATGAAGAGAAGAGAAAACTCACACACTGACGGAGAGCGGAAAGACTCTTATCCTGATAGAGCACAAGAGTAGTAGTCATCAGGATTATTTTGGTTCAGATAAAAGTAAGCTGTCCTCTCCTCAGTTGGTTGGCCATTCTTGTACCAGATGTAGGAAGAATGAACAGGCAGCTGACAATTATTGTGACATGTCAGCTCTGTCCAGGTGGATGAAGATGGTCTAACATGCACTTGGAGGCCTGGATCAACAAACAAATATAATTTCAGAATTAACGGTTAACACACAGTACAGGCAAGCAAATACTCACATATTCACAGTAACATTTCCTAAATGTTCTGAAACAGCTAAAAACTAACTGATCACAACATCAAGGAATTAAACATTTATAGCAAATGGTTATGAATTTAGATTTGGTAGAAAAATGAGCTTCTCAGAGAATTCAAGCAGCAATAATTCTCCTAACTAACATTAATATTCACATAGATGAACATTAGATTTGAGAGAAATCAACATTATTAAAAGCTTTGCATATAATGAGGAGATTGTGGCAGCAGATGGTGTTAGCATTAGCATGTAAGCAGAGTAATAGTAAAAAGTTTTAATGGACACACTCCTTTGGATATGATGACCGTTATTAGTCAGCTGGTAGCCAAGTAGCTGGTAAAGCTCTGTGCTCTGCTTGAACTAATGCTTTGCTCCATTTCAAATAAAATGTTACCTGTGACTGTCAAAGTGACTCCAGGTGAACCCATATATTTCCCTCCTAGATGGTTTGTTATGAACCTGAACTTGTACTCAGCTGAGTCTCTCTCTCTCAGGTCTGTGATTCTCAGAGTGCAGTCGTTGTTATAAAAAAGATACTGCACACGACCTCTGTAGTCCGGGTCTGTTCTCAGATCCACAGGTTTATCACTATGCAGTTCAGTAAACCATAATGTTTCCCAAACTGTAGTATCACGGTTATTTATCCTGGGTGGGTATCTGTAGGTGCAGTTTATGTCCACTGTTGATCCTTTTAAGGCACAGATGTGAGTAGGAGTGTAAGTCACTCCCCAGCCATTCTGACCCTGTACCACTGTAACACAGAGCACATCAGAAACCACAATCAGATTTATAACAACATCCAGGGAAAGAGTTAGTTTTACTTAGATTAATGGAGGTGTTTAACTTTGTAAACCTGCAAAGGAAACTAAGAAACAAGCATATATTTAGTTTGCATAATGTCCGACTTAAAGAAACTCTCTTCAGTTTGCTCTGAACAAGCTACAATGTACCTGTAGTGTAAATGAAGATATACAGTACCTGATACAGAGAGAAGGAAGACAACAAATCCACTCGCTGCTGCTGTTGAACCCATAGCTGTTCCTCTCATCTCTCTGACTTCAGAGACAATAAAACATGTCTGTCCAAGAAGGAAAAAGACAAGACTTCAATGTAGAAGGACGTTGTCTTCATAAGATCACGTCTCTCTGTGGTCTGCAGGCAGAAGACAGAAGTCAAGCTATTAAAAATAAACCTAATTTCCTTCCTCTTTACATTATTAAAAAAACTGAGTCTGTAATTGGATGTCCTCCATTTTGTTACCCAGAATGCCGATGATAGCAGGACACCAAATGAATATGAATATTACTCTTGAATGCATTGCAATAATTTAAGTAAAGGCATTTTTGCAAAATAAAAGTTGAACAGACTGAAGCATTGTGATGCTATTAATAATACAGCAGTAAGCGCCACTGATCTGAAGTCCTTAACAAGAGCAGTCTCAGTGCTGTGGTCAAGTTGCTACTGAGGTAAGTGTGAAAACCACAAAGAAAAGCAGAACATGATGTGTGGGAAACTACGAAAAGAGGCTAAAATAAAAGAGGTGCCAACAAATGCTCAAAGTGAGGGGCAACTTATAGCTTATTGCTGTAAAAGTTAAAACAGGTGTTCAGCTCTACAGTACACAGTGCAGAATTTAATGAACAGTGTTCATGCATATGCATGCATAGAAATATGTGCATCTAACAATCTATGGAGAGAGGGAGGACCATATCAGCCAGGCCCCACCCCCACCATTCATGACGCAGACACATCTAAACATCTTATTACAGTGTTCAGCAATCAATACTGATGTTATTTTGACTTCATTCAACAGTGATAGCTTACACAGGAATAATCAGAAGTGAATGTTTGATGCTGTGAAATTTGAAAGTTATTCATCATACTGCATCACACATCATCATAAATCAAACCTACATGTTCTACAATGTAAATGCAGATATACAGTACCTGACACAGAAAGATGAAAGACATTAAAATACATCAAATAATGTTCACAACATGTAATAGTCAGATCAGTAAACTGTTCTACTCACAGCAGAGAAGGACGTCTGTTGAGTTGCTCGTCTTCTGTGGTCTGTGAGCAGAAGTCAGATATCAGGCTTAAAGTAAATGAGTACATTTCCTTCCTCTTTCTTGGAAATTATGAATATGCATGAGGAGCCATAGACAGTATAGGCGTACGTGACATGATCTATGTTAGAGATAACAGATGAGTGTTCGGGCCTTTTAGCAATTTAAAGAGAGAAGAGAAATAATAAGACACTTTTTTCATCTACTCTTTTTAAATGTGTGGACAGTTCAGTGTCTAAAGAAAACATGTGGCATATGTGTGACATTTGATTTGATGCATCTCCTCACACTTCTAGTGCATGTTGAGACACTGAATACACCACCATGAATTCAAAGAGATGTAGTAGTGCATCAGTATGGGAAGTAAGAAGTCACATACTGAGCACAGTGTTTATTGTATGTATTAAGAAACAAATACAAATTAAAATACATCAGAGAAATGATACAGAGATCTATGTGTAAATCAGATCACCAAATGTTTTACATCTACAGTTGTAAACTCACTCATTCACAATCGTTCTGACTGTAACACAGAGCACATCAGAAATCAGTTCTACTGCTGTGTAAAGATGCACCGATGCTCTCTACAGTTCATCTGTTTGACCTGTGAACCATGATACAGTTTAACTGAACAGGAAAAAAGAATGAACTTTGAGGGCATAGATAAAAAAATAATAATTCTTGGTTCTTGCAGATAGATTGCGTAAAGAGATGTCGTCTATTTAAATAGTGAAAACATATTAAAAATGACATTGAAAAAAAAACACCCAAATCTCACAATGTGAAAATGAAATGAATGGAAAACTATCTGCAGGGCTAGACACCACATGAGATCAGTGAGAAAATGTGTTTTTTTTGTTATTCAGGTGAACTGAGCCTTTAAAGCAGACAGTGGAGGGAGACCTCAGTGATGAAGCCTGAATCTGCAACACTGAAGCTTCACCACTAGAGGGCAGTGAAACATCAGAGATACTGAATCACAACCCTGAGACAACATTTTACCATCCATCACTGATTGTTTACACACATTTAAATTTACTCAGTGGTTTTTACTGTTTATGGCTGAGTTGCTTCTTAATCTGTTTACACTTGACATTATATTAATGAATCATTACAATCACAGGTTCAGTTTCAGAAGCATTAATTGTTCACATTGGTGACCTTGTTGTTACAGTAGTTGAACAAACTGTCACAGTCGAGGTGTCTAAGTATGAAAATGATTCAGTCAGTGATCTACAGCTGTCACTAACAAATATGGACAAATATAAACAAACGAATACAAACTGATTCTGTGCAACTTAATTTTAGCAACATCCAAATCATAATAAATTATTACTGTTCTGCTCTCAAAATAATTTTCATGATGAAAGGATTTAAGGTACTTGAAATTATTTAATGAATGTATTAGATTAAATTTATGGTAAGAAATTCTGCATACGAAACACACACACACACACACACACACACACACACACACACACACACACACACACACACACACACACACACACACACACACACACACACACACAGTTATAGTTGTCCAGCGATCTGGAATTTTATTTTGAAGGCTACATAACTGTTTATACTTACGGTAACGTAGCAACCAGCAGTAAGAAAGATGTCCGGTCACTCAGTGAATCTTCTCTTCTCATCCTCAAGAAAGCAATGACTGTAAGTTTGATAATTTGATATTTGATACGATTGAAGATGAATATGTAATATTAGGTTTAGTATTGTAACGTGTGATGTTTATTGACTGGGAAGTCATACAAGAAGTCGTGCTAAAAGTAATTTGACAGAGTGTAAAGTGTGCGTTGCTTAGCAACGATGTGTATCAGCCTACTGTTAATGTGAACGGCTCATTTGTGCCGTGTAGTTCTTTAGCTCAAAATAGCATTACTGTTTATTAGCGACACGCTGTAAAGGAAACTAAGGTTTTGTATTGTCTTTTATTTGCTGTTTCACTCGTGGTATTTCATAATGAAAGAAGGAAATAAAGAGAGCAAGACGCTCTGATCCTGGCTCAAGTGTTGTGTTATACCCATTGTTATAGTTCTTCATGACCGGGTTGCTCAATATATATAATTGATATCCATAGGCTTGTCTTTAACTCCAAGAACGTTACTTTATTACCACACACTTGTAGCCCGCATTACATGTACTCCGGTAAACCGGGAACTAGACACACCAAACATTGTATTGTTCCGCCTACACATCACTAACATCATCATGACAGTATAAGTGCGCGGCACTATATACTACATCCTCTTTTCTCAACATGAAAGCTACACTTCATTTATTGTAATAAACTACTGTTTATAACTGAACTGTGTGTGTCTTATTACTGCCACCACTGAACATATAGATATGCAAAACAAATGTGCTTCTATCTTCTATTCGTACAAATAATCAATGCCTAAGATTATCTTGCCCTGTCTACAGTAACATGCCTTTATACTCTCAACTAAGAACAGGGAAATAACATTTCTTCCCTTAACATTTATCAATATCATTATCATTAAATGAATCCATTAACAATTCATTTATCATGCAACTCTTCTTTTCTTTCTTTTTTTTTTTTTTTTTTTTTTTTTTAAGCAGACCAGATAGGTCAGTTAGGAGATGACCTTTGCCGTTGGCTCATCACAAAGTCTTTATACCTCTCAGGTGGTCGAACAAGTCGCCCACATCTGGTTTGAGATGGCTGTGATGTGGATGAGAGCTCGATGTCAACACTATCTGCTGTACCTGCATCTGGTGTGCTGACCTGCTCATCATCTAATGAGTCTGTTTCTGAATTCATTTGGGTGCTGTGTGTTGTTCTCCTCAGGTGGCGTCTATTGCGTCTATAGTGCTGACCAGAAGATGTCAATATGTCATAGGACCTTGGCTCATCCCTCTGTGCCGTGACCACTGCTGGACGCCAGCCTTGCGGTGTCTCCATATGAACAGTACTCCCAGGCTGCAGCTCTGGAAGCTGCTTTGCTCCTCTGTTGTAGTATTGCTGCTGCCTTGTTTGCAGATTCTGGAGAGTTGAGTGTACTTCTTTAGGTACGGCAGGCTGAAGAATAGTGCTGGAGGTTGGTAGAGTGCTTCTAAGGACTCTGCCCATGAGCATCTGTGCTGGGGAATACTCCATGCCTGTCACAGGTGTGTTCCTCAGGGTGAGAAGTGCAAGATGGGGGTCAGTGTTTGTATGTTGTGCTTTCTTCAGCACGTGTTTCACCGTTTTCACTGTTCTTTCTGCTAGTCCATTTGATTGTGCATAACCTGGACTGGAATGAGTGAGTTTTATGCCCCATGACTCTGCAAAGCTTCTCATTTCCTGACTTGCAAATGGAACATGGTCACACACAATCTCTTTTGGTATTCCAATCCGCGAGAAGACCGATTTCATCTTGTTGATGACAGTGTGTGATGTTTTGTCTTTAATGTTCAATACCTCTGGGTATTTTGAGAGGTAGTCCACTATCAGCAGAAATGACTGACCTCTGATTTCAAAGATGTCGGCTCCCACTTTAAGCCAAGGAAGCTCGGGGATGTCATGTGAGATCAGTGGCTCCTTCTGATTCCTGGGCTGGAACTGCTGGCATGCTCCACACGTCTCGACCATCTGTTCTATGTCTCTTGTCATACCTGGCCAGTACCAGTGTTTCCTGGCCAGTGCTTTCGTCCGCTGTATCCCTTGATGAGCTACATGCAGCCTCTGCAGCATCTCTGATCTCATAGTTGTCGGTAGGATTATCCTGTCTGCTGCAAACATTACTCCCTCTCTCACAGCCACTGTGTGTCTGATTGGCCAATATTGTATCAATCTAGAGTCTACTAGTTTTCTGTGTCGAGGCCAACCAAGTCTGTGTGTGTCATGCAATAGCTGCAGTGTTTTGTCCCTTTTCGTTTCGCTCTTGAGCTGCTCTAGAGTCTCTGTACTCAAGGCGTCTGTCGGCTCCAGAGCATAGACAACTCTCTCATCTGTGATATCATCTGCAGCCACGTGTTGTTCATGTGGCACAGCTCGTGAGAGTGTGTCCGCAATCAGTAACTCTTTACCTGGTGTGTAGATGACATTTAAGTCATAACGCTGCAGCTGTAGCAGCATTCTCTGCAGCCTAGAGGGAGCTGTTCCAAGTGGCTTTCTCAGGATGTTTTCCAATGGTTTGTGGTCCGACTGAACATTAACTCTCACCCCATACACATACTGGTGGAACTTCTTGACAGAGAAAACTATGGCTAAGAGCTCCTTCTCAATCTGTGCATAGTTCTTTTCTGTCTCTGTCAGTGCCCTTGACGCATACGCTATTGGGTGGTCATCTTGTAAGAGGCATGCTCCCAGGCCGTCCTTAGATGCATCAGCCTGTATGATGAGCTGTTTCTGAGGATCGAAGAATCTGAGCACAGGAGCGTTTGTGAGAGCATCTTTCAGTTTTTTGACTGCCTCGTCATGTTCGTGTTGCCACTGCCACATATTGTCCTTCCTGAGCAGCTGTCTCAGCGGCGCTGTTATGGTGGCCTCACCTGGGATGTATTGCGCCAGGTATTTTGTCATGCCTAGCATCCGCTGTAGTCCTGCTTTGTCAGTGGGTGGAGGCATCTCAGCTATGGCTTTAACTTTTGCCTCATCTGCTTTCACACCCTCTGAAGTGACGACGTGGCCCATGTAGTTGACACTGCTCACCTTGTACTGTACTTTCTCTTTGTTGAATTTCACATTTGCTTCTTTTGCTCTGATCATCACTTTCTGTATTATCTCATCATGTTCTTTTTCTGTAGCTGCGGCGATGATCATATCGTCAGCTATGATGTGTACTCCTTGTATGTCACCGAATGTTTCACAGTTGCGCTGTTGAAAAACCTCGCTTGCTGACTTGATTCCAAACGGCAGACGTTTGAACCTATATCTCCCCCACGGTGTGTTAAATGTGCACAGCAGCGATGACTCCTTGTCAAGCTTTACTTGCCAGTAACCGTCCTTCTCGTCTAGCACTGTGAATATCTTCTTACCAGCTAATTTGCACAAAACTTCATCTGTTGTGGGGATGGAGTAGTGCTGTCTTAGTATTGCTTTGTTTAGATCCGTGGGGTCCAAGCAAACCCTCAATTTCTTCTTATCTTTCTTTTCTGTGACTACAAGGCTATTTACCCATGATGTTGGCTCAGTCACCTGTGCAATCACATCGGCTCGTAGCAGGTCATCAAGAGTGTCCCTGAGTTTATCTATCACGGCCAGTGGTATTTTTCTGCAGCCATGTATGACTGGGGTAGCATTGGGGTCTGTGTGGATGTGATATTCTCCAGCAAACTCCCCCAGACCTTCAAAGACTGTTGGGTGTTGAGCTATCAGCTCCTCCTTTGTAGTTGGATGTTTCACGTCCAGTTTGTTGATGTCCAGCCTTTTTACCAGGTGCAAGTCTTCACAAGCCTCCCCCCCGAGGATAGGTGTGGATGAGTGTCTTGATATGTAAAACGGCAGACTTGCATGAGCTTTGGGTGTGGAGCACTTGAGTGTGAGTAACCCCTCTGGTCTCAACCTCATCCCGCCATAAGCCACTAGCACTGTTCTTGTGGGCTGTAGCTGCAGGTGTGCTCTCCTATCACGTCTGGCCTTCCTCTTCATGGACTTAAACATCCTCAGCGGTAGGACATTGGCCTCTGCTCCTGTATCCAATTTGAACCTGACCGACATGTTGTCAACCCGTACTTCAGAGTACCAGGACTTGTCAAGGCTGGAATCGAGCTGGTCAATGTTCACTGTTCCAATAAACAGAGTGTCAATTTCTGGACTGATATCATGCACCGTCCTTCTATGCTGCGCTTTACCTGACCCACACATCTTTGCATAATGGTTCTGTTTACCACACTTGTGGCAGGAAACTCCATATGCTGGGCATTCTTTGGGCTGGTGTGATTTTCCACATTTTCTGCATGTGTTTATATGTCCACTGCTTTGTGTGTGTTGAAAAGGTTGCTTTGTTCCTTTATTTCGTGGGTGACTGTCCCGTTTTTTCTTATGCACTGTATGTACAGATCTCTCTTGAGCGGCTGCGCTCACACTCATTGCTTGTATTTGAGTTCTGGCGGTCTCAGCTGCTCGGCAAGTGTCTATGGTCTTCTCTAATGTAAGATTTGGCTCTCTTAAAAGTCTCTCTTTAAGACGCTGGTCATTCATACTGAACACAATCTTGTCTCTGATCATGTCGTTTTCCGAGGCGCCAAACTCACAGTCCTTACTTTTTTGTCTGAGCTCTGTCACATATTTATCAATGGAGACAGAGGTTATCATCGGGTGTGCCCAAAATTGATGTCTTTCAAATACTGTATTCTTCTTGGGCAGACAATACAACTCAAAAGCTGTGAGAACATCTTTCACAGTCTTTTCTGCTGGAAGGTTAAGTGTGTTATACACTTCGAGAGCCTCCTCTCCTAGTGCGTGCAGCAAGATGGCGACTTTGATCTTTTCGTCCTTACCCTCTGCACCACTCGCGGTCATGTAGATTTGGAAGCGCTGTTCCCATCGTCTCCAGTTTTCACCCAAGTTGCCTGTCAACACCAGTGGTGATGGTAGTTTGAACTGCTCCATCGTACTGTCTCCAGTCGTTGCAGGTCTCCGTGCGTCTCCCACTCTTTGAGGAATGCTCCCGCACGACTAGCACAGCGTTTAGCTAGCAAAACTCCGGTGTTTTCCGACCTCAGCAAACTGACGAACTGGACCGACTTCTGACACCATGTTATAGTTCTTCATGACCGGGTTGCTCAATATATATAATTGATATCCATAGGCTTGTCTTTAACTCCAAGAACGTTACTTTATTACCACACACTTGTAGCCCGCATTACATGTACTCCGGTAAACCGGGAACTAGACACACCAAACATTGTATTGTTCCGCCTACACATCACTAACATCATCATGACAGTATAAGTGCGCGGCACTATATACTACACCCATAGACTAGTTATTATACCTGAGTTTGGCTGACCGTTTAACTGTGATAATGTACACGAAGTACATAACGCCCAGGGAGAACAGTACAATTACACTGTGACAAGTTTCATACTAAAATAAAGGGAACGTGAGAAATAAATCAGCACAAAGGAAGCGATTTAAAGAAAATATTACATTTTATTTGTCTTCATATCTGGTAAATACATTCAGATATTCAGATAAAAATAAACAGAAAAACTATTTCAAGCTGAAACTTTCTGCACACTGTCGCCCTCTGCAGCAGTGAGGGGGAACTGAAATCATGTTTCCAACTACAGAGATGTTGTGGAAGCTGGCTGTATATTGTATATCAGCCACTGCAACACCTGGATAATGTGACATTCAGCAAAGTGTGATAGAACTGAGATTATGTTTGATGTGTGAAAATATCAGTAAACTGCACAAGAAGCCAATCAGGATTCCTCAAAAGCGATTAATTACAGTATGTACACATTTAAAATAACAGTTTGCATTGCAGCTCTAATCCTAAATATCTGTAATATAAATAAAAATAAGCTTGCATTAGTTTAGACAGAACACTCAGTAAATTATAAATCAGTTGAGTCACACACACCACCTGATATTCAACTGATCTAAACAATCAATCATGTTTGACATGTCGACATGATTCAGTTCAAGCTGCCATCAGCACATTCTTCTCAAAGCTTCTGCTACATGCTGTTACTGACTGTCTGTGCTGCTCACTTCTACCTGCTGCTGAAAACTGAACATGAAAACGTCCACATGGTCCTCTACAGTCTCTCTCTCTCTCTCTCCACTGTCATATTTCACTGTTGTACTACTTTCTGTTTTCATCAGGTGAGTCCAGCCTCTGGTTCAACTGCATCACAACAAACTCACATGACTGGATTTTACTCCAGGTCTTCCTGCTCCTCTGTGTCTTCTGTCTGTGCTGCAGTGACGACCTGCAAGTCTGAGACATTCTCATAGTCAACACGAGTGTCCAACTGATGGAGAGAAATATAAAAAATCAGGATTAATTGACTTCATTCAGAAAACCATGTTTAAAACTGAATTATTTGCTAAAATTATTTTCACGTGAAATACATGGCATGTTTTTACGCTGCATTTTAAATATAAATTAACTTTACAGCTTCATGTTGACAATATAAATGTGTTTGCTTGCATTCATGAGCCAAGTGATCATAACTGTATTTTAGGATAAGTTCTCTCTCTCACCTCTATAGTCTCTACAGGTTCATTCAGGTCAGTGGTGGAGCTCAGAGTTTTCTTCTTTCTGGATTGAATCAAACAAAATCAATAAATATTTAACTAAAAGAAATTCATAATTTGAAAGCCATGAAAATGTTTTGATTTAAAAAAAGAACAAATGTTTTCTTAATTGTTTTACCTCGTCCACAGAATCAAGAGAATCAGAGGAATCAGCATCAGGACCACCAGAATCAACCTGATGATGTTGATTATAAATACTGATTTCCCTAAAAAATGAGACCAACAGAAATCAAATAAACATCTTCAATCAGTGCTGAGCTCTTGTGCTGTATACAGAGTATGAAGATCAATGAGTATAACTTTAATCAAGAGTTGAGCTGTGCAGTCTACTATGAAGTATTCATTAACAACTACTACAGAACATTATTCACTTTCAGCCACTAGGGGGATGTCTTTGTAAAGTTTTTGTAAACCACCTCCACCTTATATTAAAGTACAGTCTCAAACGGAGTGAATTTTTACTGCTGCCCTCAGACACGTTGACTCGATAGTAAGTTAGTCTGCTATCTCGCTGACTGGAGGGAACATGATGCAGACGAAGCCACACAAAAGTCCAGTGTGGAAAAGTTGCTGTCTGCTATGACGGTTACTGAGAGAGATGGACATGACGGTAATCACTAAACTAGTCCGTCAACATTTGTAACGGCTCCTCAAAAACTCCTCGTAAGACACAAATTACATTAAAAACAGTCTTTCAGCAGAAACTCCAACTTCTCCACCACCAGCTGGAGATTTAACTCCTCTAGTGTGTCCACAGTTTGTCCCAAAACCTTCTTTGATCTATTGTGTCTGAATACTTTTGGTCACATTTCAACTTCCTCCACTAAATGAAAAAGTGCAGCAGTTCAATATTTAGACTCTTGAGCTCATAGAGTGAAGCAGTGCAGTGTGAAGACATAACTCCTTCGCTGCTTGTATTCATGAGCACTTCTCTCTCTGCTAGTTAAATATAAATAAAATATATAATAATATTATAACATAATATAATATTATATTATAAAGTAAAAAACCCTGCATCACTCGCTCAGCCTAATCAGAGGAAAAGAAACTCATTGATAAGTAAATTCAGAGTTTTCTCTTTCTCAGATCTCTCTTTGCCATGATTTGAATTGAGCTGATTCCTCCAGTCAACAGTTAATCACACAAACATGTTTCACTGTATAAGTATAATAAATATTTGACATATGCTTAACCTGACCCAACAACACAGACATAACTTAAGAAGGAACAAAGACTGCACTTTATAATGCAGTAGCAGGTTTGTGTCTGAATCTTGATATCAGTTTTCCATGACTTATTCTTCACTCTGGATATTAGGTTAATGAAATCCCCCCTGCATCACATCAGATGGTGTGTAATGAGTCTGAGTGCCGTGTGTGTGTAGCTGAATGGAAAAACGTACCTTTCCCAACAGTCAGGTGTAAGGTGGAGTTATGACTTCCTCTTCTGTTCTGGGCTTCACAGTAATAGTTCCCACTGTGTTCAGGTCTGACATCAGTGATGGTGAAGATCTGTCCTGATGCTTGTGGTGAGTCTTCATTCTCCTTGTACCAGGTGTAATTAGCTGCTGGGTTAGCATCACTGCTACAGGTCAGAGTCACTGAACTGCCCTCCTCTATCTCAGCAGAGGGACTCACTGACACAGAGGGAAGCTTTGGAGCATCTGGAGGAGATTGATGATGTGTTTACTACACTTTTTTTTAATAAAAAGCTAGAAGTCAGAAAGAGTAAAACTACCTCTTAGACTTCTACTGTATCAGCTAACAATAGTACAAGCTGAAGAATGACAAAATATTTTTCATTTTGGGTTTTGGGAAGTTATACTCTAAAACAATAATGAATACAGGAATAAATAAAATGAAGTAGAATTAATTTTCACTCTTTTATTTCACTGCCTCTCTCTCTCTCTCTCTCTCTCTCTCTCTCTCTCTCTCTCTCTCTCTCTCTCTCTCTCTCTCTCTCTCTCTCGTAAAACTACCTCTTAGACTTCTACTGTATCTGCTAACAATAGTACAAGCTGAATAAATACTGTATGTTTTTATTCTCTATATTTTGAAAAAAAAAACCTTGTGCGAATAGTTTTAATTTTTAATTTTAGAAAAAGAAGTTTCACTCACATTTCACATCAATAAAGATGTATTTAGATGTCCTCTTCCCCAGCTGGTTCTCAGCTGTACAGTAATACTCTCCATAGTCAGAGGACTGGATGGAGCTGAAGACAAGCTGTGGTTCTTTATTGAGAGGTTGAAGGTCTGGATTTGCATTCTTCTTGTACCAGGTGTATTTAGCTGCTGGTTTAGCATCACTGCTACAGGTCAGAGTCACTGAACTGCCCTCAATGATTTCCCCAGAGGGATTCAGTGACACTGAAGGACGCTTTGGACGATCTGGAGGAGATGAACACATATTAAGTTGGAGATAAGAATGTCAAAATCTGTTTCACTTTTGGATAAGTTATACTCTAAAACAATAATGAATACAGGAATAAATACAATAAAGTAGAATTAATTTTCACTCTTTTATTTCACTGCTAATTATTTCTCTCTCTCTCTCGAAATGTATATACGTCTGAGTTGAAGTGAACAGAACTGTTAGAGTTAAGCAGACTGAACCTAACAAAGACATGCCTGATGTACTAACAAATAAATTGGTTAAAAAAAGTGCAAAGTTGTAAAGTGTAAACAGTTTTTTACTTTTTAAAAGAAGTTTCACTCACATTTCACATCAATAATGTATTCAGATGTCCTCTTCCCCAGCTGGTTCTCAGCTGTACAGTAATACTCTCCAGAGTCAGAGGACTGGATGAAGCTGAAGACAAGCTGTGGTTCTTTACTGAGAGGTTGAAGGTATGGATTTACATTCTTCTTGTACCAGGTGTATTTAGCTGCTGGGTTAGCATCACTGCTACAGGTCAGAGTCACTGAACTGCCCTCAATGATTTCATCAGAGGGACTCACTGACACAGAGGGAAGATTTGGACCATCTGGAGGAGATTAATTGACTGATTATTACAAGTTTGTTATAAAAGGTTAGAAGTGAGAAAGAGTAAAACTACCTCTTAGACTTCTACTGTATCTGCTAACAATAGTATAAGCTGAATAAATACTGTATGTTTTTATTCTCTATGTTTTGAAAAAAAAAAACCTTGTGCGGTTTTGAATTGCTTTTAGAAAAAGCAGTTTCACTCACATTTCACATCAATAAAGATGTATTTAGATGTCCTCTTCCCCAGCTGGTTCTCAGCTGTACAGTAATACTCTCCATAGTCAGAGGACTGGATGGAGCTGAAGACAAGCTGTGGTTCTTTACTGAGAGGTTGAAGGTCTGGATTTACATTCTTCTTGTACCAGGTGTATTTAGGTGCTGGGTTAGCATCACTGCTACAGGTCAGAGTCACTGAACTGCCCCCAATGATTTCACCAGAGGGATTCAGTGACACTGAAGGACGCTTTGGACGATCTGGAGGAGATGAACACATATTAAGTTGGAGATAAGAATGTCAAAGTCTGTTTCACTTTTGGATAAGTTATACTCTAAAACAATAATGAATACAGGAATAAATACAATAAAGTAGAATTAATTTTCACTCTTTTATTTCACTGCTAATTATTTCTCTCTCTCTCTCGAAATGTATATACGTCTGAGTTGAAGTGAACAGAACTGTTAGAGTTAAGCAGACTGAACCTAACAAAGACATGCCTAATGTACTAAAAAATAAATTGTTTAAAAAAAGTGCAAAGTTGTAAAGTGTAAACAGTTTTTTACTTTTTAAAAGAAGTTTCACTCACATTTCACATCAATAAAGATGTATTCAGATGTCCTCTTCCCCAGCTGGTTCTCAGCTGTACAGTAATACTCTCCAGAGTCAAAGGACAGGATGAAGCCGAAGACAAGCTGTGGTTCTTTACCGAGAGGTTGAAGGTCTGGATTTACATTCTTCTTGTACCAGGTGTATTTAGCTGCTGGGTTAGCATCACTGCTACAGGTCAGAGTCACTAAACTGCCCTCAATGATTTCATCAGAGGGACTCACTGACACAGAGGGAAGCATTGGAGCATCTGTAAGAGGAGATATGAACACATATTAACGTGACTATTAGATGTTATCATAAAAGAAATTCTATTTAATTCGATTATAATTTTAAACAATAATGGATGCAGGAATAAATAAATTAAAGTAGACTTAACTTTCACATTTATTTTTAATGTTCGATTATTGCCACTGTTCAGAATACTGTCCCAGGACCTCACTGTCTTTAATGCAGGTAGTTTTAGATTCCTGCTGGTGGCGTGTGTGTCTGTGTGTGTGTTCCGACTGTTTGCTAAGTTGTCGTAACATTAAATGTTATTGGCCCTATAGATTCAGATATTGTAGGTCTATCTTCCTCGCTGTCACTCACCTATTTTGTTTCTTTCTATGAATCCTGCTGTGACATCACGTTGCTTGTATTATGTGTCCTGTACTTAACTACACTTACACACCTTAGCACAAGCTAGCATGTTATTAAATGAAACAACTAACATCACATTTTAGTCTGAGTAATATAGTTATATTGATAAAAGTACAAGAATAAATGAAATGAAAACTCACACACTGGAGGGGAGCGGAAAGACTCGTATCTTGATACAGCACAAGAGTAGTAGTCATCAGGATTATTTTGGTTCAGATAAAAGTAAGCAGTCCTCTCCTTAGTTGGTTGGCCGTTCTTGTACCACATGTAGGAAGGATAATCAGGCAGCTGACAATTACTGTGACATTTCAGCTCTGTCCTGGTGGGTGAAGATGGTCCAACATGCACTTGGAAGCCTGGATCATCTAATAAATATAATTTCAGAATTAACTGTCAGTGCAGATGAGCACATATTCACATATTCACAGTAACATTTCCTAAATGTTCTGCGACAGCTAAAAACTAACTGATCACAACATCAAGGAATAAACATTTATAGCAAAAGGATATGAATTTAGTATTGGTAGAAAATGAGCTTCTCAGATAATTCAAGCAGCAATAATTATTCTAACTAACTTTAATGTTCACATAGATGAACATTAGATTTGAGAGAAATCAACATCATTAAAAGCTTTGCACATAATGAAGAGATTGTGTCAGCAGATGGTGTTAGCATTAGCATGTAAGCAGAGTAATAGTAAAAAGTTTTAATGCTCCTTTGGATATGATGACTGTTATTAGTCAGCTGGTAGCCAAGTAGCTGGTAAAGCTCTGTGCTCTGCTTGAACTAATGCCTTGCTCCATTTAAAATAAAATGTTACCTGTGACTGTCAAAGTGACTCCAGGTGAACCAATATATTTCCCTCCTGGTTGGTTTGTTCTGAATCTGAACTTGTACTCAGCTGAGTCTCTCTCTCTCAGGTCTGTGATTCTCAGAGTGAAGTCGTTCTTACCACAGTGATACTGCACACGACCTGCGTACTCTGAGTCTGTTCTCAGATCCACAGGTTCATCATTACTCAATTTAGTGAACCAGAATGTTTCTTTAACTGCAGTATCAGGGTTATTTACTCTGGATGGGTATGTGTAGGTGCAGTGTATGTCCACTGTTGATCCTTTTGAGGCACAGATGTGAGTAGAAGTGTAAGTCACTCCCCAGTCATTCTGACCCTGTACCACTGTAACACAGAGCACATCAGAAACCACAATCAGATTTATAACAACATCCAGGGAAAGAGTTAGTTTTACTTAGATTAAGGTGGATTGAGGTGTTTAACTTTGTACATCTGCAAAGGAAACTAAGAAACAAATATTTAGTTTGCTTGATTTCTCTTTTAAAGAAACAAAAGTCAATGTCTTATACAGTTGGCATGGATTTGGATGTAAGCTAGAGACAAAATGGTGAAGCAGCAGGCTCTGGTGTTATAAAATTGCCATCAGTAAGTTTATGATTTGTTTAGAAAATAAAAACAAGTGAAAGTTTTTGAGATGGTTTAAAGACAGATTCATGTTTGAACATTGTTTTGTCTCCCTCAGTACTGTTTTGTATTTTATTTGTCACACATGTAGTTATACAGTGAATTTCATTCTCTGTATTTAACATCGTAAGTATTAGGAGCAGTGAGCAGCCATTGTGCAGCGGCCAGGAACTAACTGCGGATCTGTGTTAGTGCTTTCATCACAGGCACTGACAGGAGAATTAACCATCATACATGTTTTTGTAAACCCATACAAGCAAAAGGAGAACATGTAAACTCCACACAGAAAGACCCTTCCCCAGTCAGGTATCAAACCCAAGACCTTCTAGCATTACATGAAAGGAAACTCAATCACACTTCAGTTTCAATTATTAATTTAAGTTTTAAAAAGTAAGTGAAATGTCATGTTAAATGTAGAAACAATTCACATTACTCAAGTCCTGTTTTGGACAAATTATGTATGTAATTTTTTAAATAAACCCCCCCTCAAAATATCTGTGTGTACACAAAAAATAAATAGGAGAGACTGTGTATCACTTTACTGGTCAATACATGTCAACCTGAAAATTAATGCTTTTTTCTCTCTGAAACTCTCTCAGGTTGCTCTGAACAAGCTACAATGTACCTGTAGTGTAAATGTAGATATACAGTACCTGACACAGAGAGAACGAAGACAACAAATCCACTTGCTGCCGCTGCTGTTGAACCCATAGCTGTTCCTCTCATCTCTCTGACTTCAGAGACAATAAAACTTGTCTGTCCAAGAAGGAAAAAGACAAGACTTCAATGTAGAAGGACGTTGCCTTCATAAGATCACGTCTCTGTGGTCTGCAGGCAGAAGACAGAAGTCAAGCTGTTAAAAATGAACCTAATTTCCTTCCTCTTTACATTATTAAAAAAATGAGTCTGTAATTGGTTGTACTCCGTTTTGTTACCCAGAATGCCGATGGTAGCAGGACACCAAATGAATATGACATCAGTTCCTTGTTTTATTACTCTTGAATGTAGTGCAATAATTTAAGTAAAGGCATTTTTGCCTCATGAAAGTTGAACAGACTGAAACATTGTGATACTATTAATATTCCAGCAGTAAGCGAGACAGTGTGAAGGAGTTTTTTTCTAGTTGTTTTCAAAATTGAAAAATCATAAAACAAAACATAGGATTGCTGACTGTGCTGTACCAGGGTCAGCTTTTTAACATCACTGATTGAAGCTGAGCACTGACTGTTAATTGTTCCTCAGAAACAATGACTTCAGTTTGATCTTAGTTTAATTGAAGAACATGCTGGCACATTCAATGCACTTACTCAGTGTTTATTCTACCATAGTATCCTGGTAATATGGTAGCATGATTATGGTAAGATATTTTGTTTTGTTATTTTCTATAATCTGAACTAGCTGAGTGTGTAGAAATTGAACAGAAGGACCACGAGCCGTGGTGAACTTAGCATGTCTTTTTTGTCCACACAGATGTGTAATTACTTATTGACACAAAATGTCCCCTGTCCTTTAGGTAAGATTCAAACCAGTTTAGTACTGTGCCGGAAAGTCCCACTCAGTTTTTCAGTCAATTTAGTAATATGTTGTGGTCAACTGTGTCAGATGCAGCACTGAGATCCATTAATACTAACATGGAAATACTGCCACTAACCTGAAGTCCTTAACAAGAGCAGTCTCAGTGCTGTGGTCAAGCTGCTGCTCAGTTAAGTGTGAAAACCACAAAGAAAAGTAGAGCATGACGTGTGGGAAACTACAAAAAGAGGCTAAAGTAGAAGAGGTGTCAATAAATGCTCAAAGTGAAGGGCAACTGTTATAGCCGTAAAAGTTATGCATCCCCCCACCACTCATGATGCAGATACATCTAAACATCTTATTACAGTGTTCAGCAATCAATACTGATGTTATTTTTGGTTTCATTCAACAGCGATAGCTTACATAGGAATAATCAGAAGTGAATGTTTGATGTTGTAAAATTTTAAAGTTATTCATCATACTGCATCACACATCATCAAACATCAAACCTAAATGTCCTACAATGTAAATGCAGATATACAGTACCTGACACAGAGAGATGGAAGACATTAAAAATTATCAAATAATGTTCACAACATGTAATAGTCAGATCAGGAAACTGTTCTACTCACAGCAGAGAAAGGCGTTGTCTGTTGAGTTGCTCGTCCTCTATGGTCTGTGAGCAGAAGTCAGATATCAGGCTTAAAGTAAATGAGCACATTTCCTTCCTGTTTCTTATTACTATGAATATGCATGAGGAGCCATAGACAGTATAGGTGTATGTGACATGATCTATGTTAAAGATAACAACTGATTGTTTTGGGCCTTTTAGCATTTTAAAGAGAGAAGAGAAATAATGAGACTTAAAAAATCATCTTACTGTTTTTAAGCGTGTGGACAGTTCAGTGTCTGAAGAAAACACGTGAATACACCACCATGAGTTCAAAGAGATGTAGTGCATCAGTACGGGAAGAACGAAGTCACATGCTGAGTAAAGTGTTTATTGTTAAGAAACAAATAAAAATATAAGTACATCAGAGAAATGATACAGAGATCTATGTGTAAATCAGGTCATAAAATATTTTACATCTACAGTTGTAAACTCACTCATTCTCAATCACTCTGAATGTAACACAGAGCTCATCAGAAATCAGTTCTTCTGCTGTGTAAAGATGCACCGATGCTCTCTATAGTTAATCTCTTTGACCTGTGAACCATGATACAGTTTAACTGAACAGGAAAAAGGGATGAATTTTTAGGCCACAGATAAAAAAATATTTTCTTGGTTCTGTCAGATAGATTGTGCACTGAGATAGTGTCTATTTAAAAAGCCTAGTGAAAATATATTAAAAATGACATTGAAAAAAACACCCAAATCTCAGAATGTGAAAATAAAATGAATTCAAAACTATCTGCAGGGTTAGACACCACATGAGATCAGTTATTCAAGTGAACTGAGCCTTTAAAGCAGACATTGGAGGGAGACATCATTGATGAAGTCTGAATCTGCAACACTGAAGCTTCACCACTAGAGGGCAGTGAAACATCAGAGATACTGAATCGTTTAATGAAATCTGAAACTGTCCGCTCACTGTCGCCCTCTGCAGCAGTGAGAGTGAACTGAAATCCTGTTTACAATTACAGAGATGTTGTGGAAGCTGGCTGTTTATTGTATATTATATATATTATGTATATCAGGATTCCTCAAAAGCGAGTAATTAGCCTACAGTATTGTACACATTTAAACTAACAGTTTGCATAGCAGCTCTAATACTGTAATATAGCTAAAAATAAGCTTGCATTAGTTCAGACAGAACAATCAACTGGGTCTCTCTCAATAGCATGAAATAAAATCAGTGATACAAAAATCTATGTGTAAATCAGATAGTATCTTGTGACGTGAGATGGTGTAGGCGGAGAGGCTAGCAGGGTTAGCAGTTAGCTCAGAGAGTCGACAGACAAAGAAGTGGGGGTTTCCACACGGTCGCTTTATTCTACAGTATTCAACATCGACCATACAAAGCCAGGTCTCCACGGCGCTACATTCACTACTCATACACGAGCAGTAAGATGTAGACAGCTCAACCACCAACAACTCGTTACTGAGAGTCTTTGTGAGAGTCCCTCCTTGTGGATGTCCGCGGAGCATGAGACACGGCGAAGAAGAAGGATGCTGTGTGTACACAAGAGAACAAAAAGGAGGCACCACCACCTAGTGGCGCTATTCAGTATTGCAGTAATAATACCACATCTGGAGTGTTACAATCTGCATTTTGACGCCATTCACAATCTGACGTTCACACTTACTGCAATCACAGTCACAATAAGTTACTCACTTCTATAATTACAATTGAGAACATGTTTATTTAACACAAAACTACAATGAATAAGGACAAATGTAATTACATGGTACTGAAATTGTGATATAGAACAAAAATAGACTGTAATAATATGTATAAAGAATGCAGAAAAATAGACAATTATAATGTTACAGTAAGACAGTAGAAATAATTCATGAGATAAATGTATAAAATATAACTGGATGTGATACTGAAACTGGAAGATATACTGTAAGTACATAAAATACATGTTTTGTCATCAATGAAAAATAACTCACTACTGATATCTTGTGGCAGCAGTAGGAAATTACAAGTAATTCAATAAAAGCTTCTTAATACTCCATTGTGTGTGTTCTTTTAATATCTTACACATTACAAGTTTACCACTCGTTACTGATACTCTAATCCTGATATATATCCAAAGCTGCAAGTTATAATAATCTTTAGTATATTTCTTCTAACCCAATGTTAAAAACACCTGCATGTATCCACAGCTCCTCCATAAAATGACACTAGTGAGGTGGTACCGCATGTTAGCAGGTTTTACTATCAAGTTTAAGCTCAAGCAAAAATTGGAAGGAAAGATTTGAAACCGGGGGTTCAGAGTGATCTGCAGCCGGTGTGTTTTTCTCACTGGGATTACTTCTACATACTTTTACCTCATTTAATGACACATCAGCCACTTTTAAAATGAACATCTGACATGGTGACATCATACACATGACTGAAAATGAGGAAAAGTATAATAGGTCATCTTTAATTAATATTGCAGCAGTAAGTGAGACACTATGCAGGAGTAGTTTGTCATTGTTTTAAAAAACAAAATAAAAAAACATGAGACTGCTGATCTGTTCATTTTTTGTTGACTGTGCTGTACAGTGCAGCTGGATCTTCCCCAGTTTCATGACCTCTGGTTCTGAGAGGGAAATTAAAAAATGAATCAGGTGAATCTGAATAATAAAAATGTAACAGCAAATGTTACAAATAAAAAACTAAAATAAGACTGTTGCTGCTGTGTTCCTGTGTGAAGAGCTACTCACCTCGGGGCATTACCGGCCCTGTTAAAGTTGACTGCAGCATCCCCGGTAACTTCTTGTTCCTCCATGTGTCTGTGGAGCTGAGCTGATCTGGTGTTGGAGTAGAGAGAATCTGCTTGATTGTTGGAGAACTGCACGCTGGCATACGGAATGTTATCTTGCTCCGGCTGTGTCTGGAGGGTGATAGAAATGAGGAAGGTGTTGGTTTCTGTGAAGAATGATTGTTAAGAAACAACACGACGAGCTTCACAGTCAGATGAGTTTTCTAGTGTCACTTTAAGATAGTGAGTGTGGAAGTGTGAAACCAGGATAGAATAGTATAACTCTTCCTCCTCACCCTCTCTCTGTCGCATGGTCTCTCCTCAGCCTCAGACGATTGATAGGAGGCTCTCTTCTTCCTGGTGAGGAGAATTAATTAAAAACACAAATGACTGAATTTTGAACAATGATTCAATGAAACAGAACTGCTTACCTTATCCATAGGAAGACAGAGAGGATTATGATAAGCAGGAGAACAGCAGCTGTTATTCCAGCAGTGATTGTTATTCCAGCAGTGATTGGTTTTCTTGTTCCTGGGGAATAAGAAACTATAAGAAAACACTCACAGTTAATCAGGGTGGTACAGTTTGTTTATATCCAATGTTTTTTGTCATTATATGTAAATGTATATTCCATTGTTCATTGTAAACAATAACAGTTATTTTCAGTTTAAAACATATTTTATATGTTTTATTGTACATTTTTATTTTATAGTATTTATTATAAGGTTACTTGTGATACTTGAATCCTCTCTTAACTTGTCTTAAAACATATCCTAGACATGTTGAACTTACAGGCTCCAGGACTATCTGGCAGCCTGTAGGCCTGATGTATGTAGCCTGACTGAAACTGTTTAAACTGACACAGAAAAAATAAAATCAGACTTATAGAGTTATCCATTTAGTGCTACTGTGAAGCCTGATATCCCAGCTGACACAGGACATTGTATTAACGTTGGTCCTTAGACAACTAAAAGCCAACGTTGAGACAACGTCTAAACCTGACGTCAGTTTCACATTAAAATATCGCCGTCAAGCTGACGTTGTTACTTAGTTGGTTTTAAGTTGTGTTGGCAAGCAACCAATATCCAAGTGTAGTCAACCTCACCTGTTTACGTTTACCTATTTAGGTTTTAACGTAAACCCAATTTTCAAAACCATATCATAATCCAATGGTAATCCAACGTTGGAGTACAATGTTGTTTGAATGCCGCATTAACGTCAGGTGTCAGCTGGGATGGTGCCCCATTTAACTCAACACGTTCCTAGCTAATTCTGCTGGGGAAGTAGAATTAATTTTCACTCTTTTATTTCACTGCTTTTCTCTCTCTCTCTCTCTCTCTCTCTCTCTCTCTCTCTCTCTCTCTCTCTCTCTCTCTCTCTCTCTCTGAGGGTTCTTCCTGTTAAAAGGGAGTTTTTTCTTGCCACTGTTGCTCATGTGGGAATGTTGGGTCTCTTTAAAGTTAAAACCTGAAGAGTTCGGTTTAGAACCTGCTCTATGTGTAAAGTGCCTTGAGATAACTCTGTTGTGATTTGGCGCTATACAAATAAAGATTGATTGATTGCTGAGTGATTAACCATTAATGTAATTTGGCCCAATAGAGGGTGCTGTTGTTAAAATAATTCTCACAAGTTCCTGCCTTTTTCTTCTGAGACAAAAATTATAACTCCCCATAAAGACACAACTTACATTGACAAACAGTCTTTCAGCAGAAACTCCAACTTCTCCAACACCAGCTGGAGATTTAACTCCACCAGAGCGTCCAGAGTTTGTCTCAAACCTTCTCTTAATCTGATGTGTCTGAATACTAATTAGTCACTTCTCAACTTCCTCCACTAAATGAGAAAATGCAGCAGCTCAATATTTAGACTCTTGAGCTCATAGAGTGAAGCAGTGCAGAGTGAAGACATATCCCCTTGGCTGCTTGTATTCATGAGCACTTCTCTCTCCACTAGTTAAATATAAATAATAATAATAAAAAAACATATAATATAACATAATATAATACAGAAAAGTTTGAATCACTTAAGCTTAATCAGAGGTCAAATACTCCTTTGAAATATAACTTGTGGATAAGAAAATGATAAGTACATTCAGCGTTTTCTCTTGCTCAGATCTCTCTTTACGGTGATTTGAACTGAGCTGATTCCTCCAGTCAGCACTGAATCACATAAACATGTTTCACTGTATAAGTATCATAAGTATTTTGGCATATGCTTAACCTGACCCAACAATACAGGCATAACTCAGGAGGGAACAAAGGCTGCACTTTATAATGCAGCAGCAGGTTTGTTTCTGGATCTTGATATCAACTTTCTCTGATTTATTCTTCACTCTGGATACTGTGGAGTTTTACAACATGGGTTTGGTACATATTTAGGTTAATGAAATCCCCCCTGCATCACATCACATGTTGTGTAATGAGTCTGAGTTCAGTGTGTGTGTAGCTGAATGTAAAAACTTACCTTTTACAACAATCAGATGTAAAGTGGAGTTATGACGCCCTCTTCTGTTCTGGGCTTCACAGGAATAATTCCCACTGTGTTCAGGTCTGACATCAGTGATGGTGAAGATCTGTCCTGATGCTTTTGGTGAGTCTTCATTCTCCTTGTACCAGGTGTAATTAGCTGCTGGGTTAGCATCACTGCTACAGGTCAGAGTCACTGAACTGCCCTCCACTATCTCAGCAGAGGGACTCACTGACACAGAGGGACGTTTTGGACCATCTGGAGGAGATTAATTGACTGATTATTACAAGCTTTGTATAAAAGGTTAGAAGTGAGAACCTCTTAGACTTCTGCTATATCTGCTAACAATAGTACAAGCTGAATAAATACTGTATGTTTTTATTCTCTATATTTAAAAAAACAAACAAACAAAAAACTCTTCTGCTCTTCTCTTCAGTTAATCTTGTAACTTTTCTGTGGCTGACCTGGTGCTCATAAATGTTCAATTGCTTTTAGAAAAAGCCGTTTCACTCACATTTCACATCAATAAAGATGTATTCAGATGTCCTCTTCCCCAGCTGGTTCTCAGCTGTACAGTAATACTCTCCAGTGCCAGAGGACTGGATGGAGCTGAAGACAAACTGTGGTTCTTTACTGAGAGGTTGAAGGTCTGGATTTCCATTCTTCTTGTACCAGGTGTATTTAGCTGCTGGGTTAGTATCACTGCTACAGGTCAGAGTCACTGAACTGCTCTCAATGATTTCACCAGAGGGACTCACTGACACAGAGGGAGTCAGACGTGCATCTGAAGGAGAAAATATTGTTTTAATTGTACGATCCAATCATATTCATGCAGCTGTACAGTGTTGACATCATAACCTGACACTGATCACTGTTACTCTGCTGATTATGCTCATGCTTGTGGAATAAACTCACACAGTGAAGGAGAGGAGAACATCTCATGTCCTTTCAAAGCACAGGAATAGCTGTCTGCAGGATGAAAATAACCTAAATAAAAAGGAGATGTTTGTTCCATTATCATCTGTCCATTCTTGTACCAGACGTAGGAGGGACGATCATCTAGATGACAACTGCTGTTACACTTCAGCCCACATGTACGGGTTTTACAGGCTGTTGCTCCGATCACCTGCACCTGGAGATCTGGATATGTGAAAAAATAACAGAAATGCCATGAATTATAAACACAAACATTCATAGTCGTTTTTCCAAGATATTTAACATTTTAAATTAAATGAGTCTTCCAATGAAAACATTACTTGTGACAGTCAAAGTGACTCCAGCTGAACCAGTATATTTCCCTCCTGGTTGGTTTGTTGTGAACCTGAACTTGTACTCAGCTGAGTCTCTCTCTCTCAGGTCTGTGATTCTCAGAGTGCAGTCGTTCTTATCACAGTGATACTGCACACGACCTGCGTACTCTGAGTCTGTTCTCAGATCCACAGGTTCATTATTACTCAGTTTAGTAAACCACAATGTTTCATTAACTGCAGTATCAACATTATTTATCCTGGATGGGTATCTGTAGGTGCAGTGTATGTCCACTGTTGATCCTTTTAAGGCACAGATGTGAGTAGAAGTGTAAGTCACTCCCCAGTCATTCTGACCATTTGCTGCTGTAACACAGAGCACATCAGAAACCACAATCAGATTTATAACATCTGTTCATAATGAGTTAGTCAGACACTAAGACATAATGCATATCATAGTGCTAACATGCTTTTAGTGGCAAGATAATCTGGACCTGTTTCAACATACAATTATCTACTGTAACGTGTCACAGAAGTTACTTATCATGCATCAATCTAAACATAACTGAGCTGTGTAGTGCTTCATCAGGACTTTATCATATTCTATCATTTTATGTTGGGACGTTGGAATATTTATTATTATATGTTTGATTTTTATCATTAAATCTGGAGGTTTTGAATGAATGTATTAATGTTCATATATTATATATTCAAATTAATGACACAACATGGAAGTGAAAACAATGCTGTGGGAAACGTTCACTCAAAGGCTCAAAGTTTAGACACTGATCGCAGAAATATATCCTAAATTTGTATTATTTCAAAAACTAAAATGATCCAATAGCTGTAGTATCATGATGATTTATGTTTCTTTACACAAACGTTATGTTTAAATTTCAGTTCATCTCTAAATTTGCAGCTGAAGTTGGGAACAAGATATTATAACAAACATGCTTATAATCTTACTGACTATATGACTGAAAACGTGAAGCAGGACTAAGAGAGCCTGATCAGCAAAACGTTTCACTGGTTAATGAAGCCTGAAAAAAGTTATCAGCTATTCGATAACTATACTTTTTTAACTTAGACAGTGTTTCACTCACATTTCATATTTACAGAGGTGTATTCAGATGTCCTCTTCCCCAGCTGGTTCTCAGCTGTACAGTAATACTCTCCAGAGTCAGAGGACTGGATGGAGCTGAAGACAAGCTGTGGTTCTTTACTGAGAGGTTGAAGGTCTGGATTTACATTCTTCTTGTACCAGGTGTATTTAGCTGCTGGGTTGGCATCACTGCTACAGGTCAGAGTCACTGAACTGCCCTCAGTGATTTCACCAGAGGTACTCACTGACACAGAGGAGGATGTTGGTGCATCTGTAGAAGAAAACATCACATCTAACATTTAATCCCCTGATGAAGTTAAGTGTTTACAGTGAAACATATTTAAACAGTTTATATTTCATATTTTCAACACATCATAATCTACATTTCCTGTTACCTTGTACATGAGTTTAAAATATATATATATGTGTGTGTGTGTGTGTGTGTGTGTGTCTCTGTCTGTGTCTGTGTGTGCGTGTATATGCATGAGTGTGTGTCTAATCACTTAAAAGAAATTTGTTGACTTTGAAGAGAGGACCAAATTGTGGACTAGGAGTAGAACTACATAAAGTCAGGGCATACATAAGTGTGAGATATATTTTAAAGACTGGACTGATGGCTCTGATAGACTATTAATGGTAGAGGTGGGTTAATATAGTTGTTAAAACTAGACGTTTTCTCTGATTGGCAGGTTAATTTCTAAACTGTTAAAACTATTTCTTCTGCAGTAACACAGAGCAGGATGTATTGTATTGATACTGACAACAGTAGATCTCAATGAGAATAACATGGTGGCAATAACAAGTGAGGCAGTGGGGTCACTCATACTAGAAATACATGAAGACATTGTACAGTACTTTAGATAAAAGACTTCACAAGATGCTGTTATGTTAGTGGAAGACTGAAGAAAACTCACAAACTGGAAGAGAGGGGAAATCCTCATATCCTGTAACAGCACAGGAATAGCTGTCTGCATGGTTGACATTGGATGAATAAGAAGATGATTTTCCTGTATAAATCTCCTGTCCATTTTTGTACCAGATGAAGGAAGAATGATCAGATAGATGACAGCTGCTGTGACACTTCAGCTCTGCCTGGGTATAATGTGAGTAGTGTGTTGATTGGATCACCTGCACCTGGAAATCTGTATGAAGAAAGAACAAAAATATAATTTACATTTATACACACACAAACATTCACAGTGACAATTTATAGAAATCAACCATACATCAGTGAAAATGTTACCTGTGACAGTCAAAGTGACTCCAGGTGAACCAGTATATTTCCCTCCTGGTTGGTTTGTTGTGAACATGAACTTGTACTCAGCTGAGTCTCTCTCTCTCAGGTCTGTGATTCTCAGAGTGCAGTCGTTCTTATCACAGTGATACTGCACACGACCTGCGTACTCTGAGTCTGTTCTCAGATCCACAGGTTCATTATTACTCAATTTAGTAAACCACAATGTTTCATTAACTGCAGTATCAACATTATTTATCCTGGATGGGTATCTGTAGGTGCAGTGTATGTCCACTGTTGATCCCTTTAAGGCACAGATCTTAGTAGAAGTGTAAGTCACTCCCCAGCCATTCTGACCCTGTACCACTGTAACACAGAGCACATCAGACACCACAATCAGATTTATAACAATATCCAGGGAAAAACGTATTTACTTATGTTTGTGGAGGTGTTTAAATTTCCTGCAAAGGAAACTAGGAAACAAGTATACAAATATTTAGCTTTATTACAACCCCAGAAAAGGTCTAGGGGAAAAGGGGCAACAATTGAACCAGCCAGACGAAAGAAAAAACAAAAGGGCAACTAAAGTATAGTTGCAGTCATCAGCTGAGGGAGGAGGATGGCAGTAACTTCCTGGTGGAAAGAAAAACAACAGCACCACCCAGAGGAAAAGAAAGTCAGAGAAGAGATCTCAATGGAGTCTCATTCATTTCTCCTCGACAACTATGAGATCTGAAACCATGGTGAGACTATTTCCTCCTTGAAAGTTTCAAAGGAGAAAGCAAGTGAGTTTTTGAGATAGTTTATAGATAGATTTATGATTGAATATTGCTTTGTCTCTCAGTAGTGTTTGGAAGCTGAATATAATTCACAGTAAAAGAGCGTCAAGACACAGTTGACTGTTTGGATTAACAAGAAGTGAAACTCAATCACACTTAAGTGTAGAAACAACCCACGTGATACAAGTCCTGTTTTGAACCAATTATACATTCATTTCTCAATCAAAACACATTTGTGTGTACACACATGTGAGAAAGTTAGGTTATGGTTAGGGTATTGGTCAACCAAAAATAAATAAATAAACGATACCATTATGAAATCAAACCCATACCTCTTGGCTGCAGAGTTTTAAGGAGAGACTATGTATCACTTTACAGGTCAAATATAAACATGGCAACCTGAGAATCAATCCTTTTTTCTCTCTGAAACTCTCTTCAGTCTTCAGTTTGCTCTGAACAAACTACAATGTACCTGTAGTGTAAATGTAGATATACAGTACCTGACACAGAGAGAAGGAAGACAACAAATCCACTCGCTGCTGCTGTTGAACCCATAGCTGTTCCTCTCATCTCTCTGACTTCAGAGACAATAAAACATGTTTGTCAAAGAAGAAAAAAGACAAGACTTCAATGTAGAAGGACGTTGTCCTCATAAGATCACGTCTCTCTGTGGTCTGCAGGCAGAAGACAGAAGTCAAGCTGTTAAAAATAAACTTAATGTTCTTCCTCTTTACATTATTAACATGCAAAAATGAATCTTTTGCCAGTAGATGAAACTCAAGAAGTAATGATGTGTTGATTGCAAACTATGAAGTTCTTTTAATAATACAAAGCTTTCAGTGTCATCCTGATGTTATGTGTGGGCACAAAATAAATAAATATACAAAATATACGACTGCAAACAACAAATACTAATTTATCTATGTAAAAGAGTCTTACTAAAAACACTGACTCATCCACTCAAACAGCAAGAGATAGGAAAAAAGATTTGTCCTTTGTGTATAATGACTTTTTAAATAATTTTATTCAGGTAACAAGGAACAAGGAGAAATGTAATAACATGAAAGTGAATTTGAGATATAGAACAAAAACTAAATGTAATGATTTGTATAAAGAAAGCAGAGAAATAGACAATTGGGGTGTTACAGTAAGGCAGCAGAAATAAATCATGAGATGAATGTTAGAGTACTGACAACAGATAATAAAACTGAAAGACATACTGTAAACACAGCAAGGAGAGGAGAAATGGTCTGTTGTCACTAAAATATAACTCACTACTGACATCTAGTGGAAGAAGTACAAGCGTTTTCAAGTTGTTCAATAAAAGCTCTGATAATCCAGTGTGTGTGTGTGTGTGTGTGAGAGAGAGAGAGAGAGAGAGAGAGAGAGAGAGAGAGAGAGAGAGAGAGAGAGAGAGAGAGAGAGAGAGAGAGAGAGAGAGAGAGAGAGAGAGAGAGAGAGAGAGAGAGAGAGAGTTTGTATATAAGAGAACATATGTGTCCTAGTTATTACATATTGCCACAAAATGCCCTCTGTCCTTTAGATAAGAGCCTAATGTGCCAGAAAGTCCCACCCAGTTTAATATGTTGTGGTCAACCGTGTCAGATGCAGCACTGAGATCCAGTAATACTAACACAGAAATACTGCCACTGACCTGAAGTCGTTAACAAGAGCAGTCTTAGTGCTGTGGTCAAGTGGCTGCTCAGCTAAGTGTGAAAACCAGAAAGAAATGCAGAACATGAAGTGTGAGAAACTGTGAAAAGCTGCTAAAATAGAAGAGGTGTCAATAAGTCCTCACAGGGAGGGGCAACTGTTATAGCTGTAAAAGCTAAAACAGTTGTCCAGCTCTACAGTACAGAGTGCAGAAATGAACAAACAGAGTTTAAACATCAGCATGAGATGAAATTCTCAGTGCATTGCTGTACCCCCAGTGTTATTTTGACTTCATTCAACAGCGATAGCTTACACAGGAATAAACAGAAGTGAATGTTTGATGCTCTAAGATTTGAAAGTTATTCATCATACTGCATCACACATCATCACACATCAAACCTAAATGTCCTACAATGTAAATGCAGATATACAGTACCTGACACAGAAAGACAGAAGGCATTAAAATACATCAAATAATGTTCACAACATGTAATAGTTAGATCAGTAAACTGTTCTACTCACAGCAGAGAAGGACGTTGTCTGTTGAGTTGCTCGTCGTCTGTGATCTGTGGGCAGAAGTCAGATATCAGGTTTAAAATAAATGATTACATTTCCTTCCTCTTTCTTATTACTATGAATATGCATGAGGAGCCATAGACAGTATAGGCGTACATGACATGATCTATGTTAGAGATAACAGATGAGTGTTGGGGCCTTTTAGCAATTTAAAGAGAGAAGAGAAATAATAAGACATTTTAAAAATCATCTTCCTCTTTTCTTAGAAGTGAATGTTTTATGTTGTAAATGTTATTCATCATACTGCATCACACATCATCATACAGTACCTGACACAGAAAGACAGAAGACATTAAAGCATATCAAATAATGTTCACAACATGTAATAGTTAGATCAGTAAACTGTTCTACTCACAGCAGAGAAGGACGTTGTCTGTTGAGTTGCTCGTCCTCTGTGGTCTGTGAGCAGAAGTCAGATATCAGGCTTAAATTAAATGAGTACATTTCCTTCCTCTTTCTTATAATTATGAATATGCATGAGGAGCCAACGTGACAGTATAGGCGGATGTGACATGATCTATGTTAGAGATAAAAGATGAGTTTTCGGGCCTTTTAGCAATTTAAAGAGAAAAGAGAAATAATGAGACACTTTTTTCATCTCACTCTTTTTAAGTGTGTGGACAGTTCAGTGTCTAAAGAAAACCCGTGACATATGTCTGACATTTGATTTGATGCATCTCCTCACACTTCTGGTGCATGTTGAGACACTGAATACACCACCATGAGTTCAAAGAGATGTAGTGCATCAGTATGGGAAGAAAGAATCCACATACTGAGCACAGTGTTTATTGTATGTATTAAGAAACAAATACAAATTAAAATACATCAGAGAAATGATACAGAGATCTATGTGTAAATCAGATCACCAAATGTTTTACATCACAGTTGTAAACTCACTCATTCACAATCACTCTGACTGTAACACAGAGCACATCAGAAATCAGTTCTTCTGCTGTGTAAAGATGCACCGATGCTCTCTACAGTTCATCTGTTTGACCTGTGAACCATGATACAGATTGAATGAACAAAGAAAAGGGGATTCATTTTGAGGGCATAGATAAAAAGTATTTCTTGGTTCTTGCAGATAGATTGTTTAAAGAGATGTCGTCTATTTAAATAGTGAAAACATATTAAAAATGACATTGAAAAAAGAAACACCCAAATCTCCCAATATGAAAGTAAAATGAATTAAAAATTATCTGCATGTTTTTTCTTGAACTGAGCCTTTAAAGCAGACAGTGGAGGGAGACCTCAGTGATGAAGCCTGAATCTGCAACACTTAAGCTTCACCACTAGAGGGCAGTGAAACATCAGAGATACTGAATCACAACCCTGAGACAACATTTTACCATCATCACTGATTGTTTAAACACATTTAAATTTACTCAGTAGTTTTTACTGTTTATGGCTAAGTTGCTTCTTAATCTGATTACACTTGGCATTATATTAATGAATCATTACAATCACAGGCTCAGTTTCAGAAGCATTGATTGTTCACATTGGTGACCTTGTTGTACAGTAGTTGAACAAACTCTCAGTATGAAAATGATTCAGTCAGTGATCTACAGCTGTCACTAACAAATATGGACAAATATAAACAAACAAATACAAACTGTGTCTGTGCATCTTCATTTTAGCAACATCCCAAATCATAATAAACTATTACACTGTGACAAGTTTAATGCTAAAATAGCGGGAAAATGAGAGTTAAATCAGCACAAAGAAAACGATTTAAAAAAAATATTAAATTTTATTTGTCTTCATATCTGGTAAATACATTCAGATATTGAAAAATAAACATAAAAACTATTTAAAGCTGAAATGTTCTGCTCACTGTCGCCCTCTGCAGCAGTGAGAGGGAACTGAAATCATGTTTCCAACTACAGAGATGTCGTGGAAGCTGGCTGTTTATTGTATATCAGCCACTGCAACACCTGGATAATGTGACATTCAGCAAAGTGATAGACCTGAGATTATGTTTGATGTGTGAAAATATACAATAAACTGCACAAGAAGCTAATCAGGATTCCTCAAAAGCGATTAATTACAGTATGTACACATTTAAAATAACAGTTTGCATTGCAGCTCTAATCCTAAATATCTGTAATATAACTAAAAATAAGCTTGCATTAGTTTAGACAGAACACTCAGTAAATTATAAATCAGTTGAGTCACCCACACCACCTGATATTCAACTGATCTAAACAATCAATCATGTTTGACACGTGGACATGATTCAGTTCAAGCTGCCATCAGCACATTCGTCTCAAAGCTTCTGCTACATGCTGTTACTGACTGTCTGTGCTGCTCACTTCTACCTGCTGCTGCTGCTGAAAACTGAACATGAAAACGTCCACATGGTTTCTGTTTCCATCAGGTGAGTCCAGCCTCTGGTTCAACTGCATCAGAACAAACTCACATTTGTTCTGATGCTGGACTGGATTTTACTCCAGGTCTTCCTGCTCCTCTGTGTCTTCTGTCTGTGCTGCAGTGATGACCTGCAAGTCTGAGTCGTTCTCATATTCAACACGAGAGTCCAACTGATGGAGAGAAATATAAAAAATGAGGATTAATTGACTTGATCCAGAAAACCATGTTTAAAACTGAATTATTTGCTAAAATTATTTTCATGTGAAATACATGACATGTTTTTAAGCTGCATTTTAAATATAAATTAACTTTGCGGCTTCATGTTGACAATATAAATGTGTTCAATCAATCAATCAATCAATCTTTATTTGTATAGCGCCAAATCACAACAAAGTCATCTCAAGGCACTTTACACATAGAGCAGGTTCTAAACCAACTCTTCAGGTTTTAACTTTAAAGAGACCCAACATTCCCACATGAGCAACAGTGGAGAGAAAAAACTCCCTTTTAACAGGAAGAAACCTCAGAACCAGACTCAGAGTGGGAGAACATCTGCCTCGACCGGTTGGGGTTGAGAGGAGAGAAAGGAAGGATAGAGGAGAGAAGCACAATGAAAATCAACAATGAAGCTAGAAGGTCCGGGACTGGAATCCGTCATCCGGACGTCTACAGGCCCAGATTACCTGTAAGACCAGAAAGCAGAACCAGAAACCAGAAACCAGAAAGACAACTCCAGGGAAGAAGTTTAGCTTATTGATGCATTAATAGAACATGAGTGTTAATGGATATAGATGGATGGATAGAGAGAGAGAGAGGGAGGAGGAGAGAGAGGCCCAGTGCATCATGGGGGTCCCCCGGCAGTCTAAGCCTATGGCAGCATAAGTTAAGAGCTCAAAGAGCCCTAACTATAAGCTTTATCAAAAAGGAAAGTTTTTAGCCTACTCTTAAATGTAGAGAGGGTGTCTGCCCCCCGGACCAAATCTGGAAGATGGTTCCACAGGAGAGGAGCCTGATAGCTGAAGGCTCTGCCTCCCATTCTACTTTTAGAGATACTATGAACCACAGGTAGACCTGCATGCTGGGAGCGCAGTCTTCTAGTAGGTACATAAAGTACTATCAGTTCTTTAAGATATGATGGAGCCTGACCATTAAGAGCTTTGAAGGTGAGGAGGAGGATTTTGAATTCTATTCTGAATTTTATGGGAAGCCAATGCAGTGAAGCCAAGATGGGAGTAATATGATCTCTCTTTCTAGTTTTTGTCAGAACACGGGCAGCTGCATTCTGGACCAGCTGGAGAGTCTTTAGAGACTTGTTAGGACAGCCTGATAATAATGAATTGCAGTAGTCCAGCCTAGAAGTAACAAATGCATGGACTAGTTTTTCAGCATCATTTTGAGACAGGATATGTCTAATTTTTGCAATATTACGCAGATGAAAGAAGGCAGTCCTTGAAATTTGTTTTATGTGGGAATTAAAGGACAGATCCTGATCAAAGATAACTCCTAGGTTCCTTACAGTGGAGCTGGAGGCCAGAGTAATGCCATCCAGAGTAATTATATCGTTTGATAGTAAATTTCTAAGGTGTTTAGGGCCAAGCACAATAACTTCAGTTTTTTCTGAGTTTAATAACAGGAAGTTGCAGGTCATCCAGGCCTTTATGTCCTTAATGCATTTTTGTAGTTTAGTTAATTGGTTAGTTTCATTTGGCTTTATTGAGAGATATAATTGAGTATCATCTGCATAACAATGAAAATTTATTGAGTGATTCCGGATAATGTTTCCTAAAGGTAGCATATAGTGTTTGCTTGCATTCATGAGCCAAGTGATCATAACTGTATTTTAGGGCAAGTTCTGTCAATAAGGTTTCTCTCTCTCACCTCTATAGTCTCTACAGGTTCATTCAGGTCAGTGATGGAGCTCAGAGTTTTCTTCTTCCTGGATTGAATCCAACAAAAACAAGAAATATTTAACTAAAATAAATTCATGGTTTTAAAGCTATGAAAGTGTTCTGATTAAAAAAAAGAACAAATGTTTTCTTTATTGTTTTACCTCATCCACAGAATCAAGAGAATCAGAGGAATCAGCATCAGGACCACCAGAATCAACTTGATGGTTTTCATGATGTTCGTTATAAATACTGATTTCCCTAAACCTTCAGACCAACAGAAAGCAGATAAACATTTTCAATCAGTGCTGAGCTCTTGTGCTGTTTACAGAGTATGAAGATCAATGATCATAACTTACCTTTCACAACAGTCAGATGTAAGGTGGAGTTATGACTTCCTCTCCTGTTCTGGGCTTCACAGGAATAATTCCCACTGTGTTCAGGTCTGACATCAGTGATGGTGAAGATCTGTCCTGATGCTTTTGGTGAGTCTTCATTCTCCTTGTACCAGGTGTATTTAGCTGCTGGGTTAGCATCACTGCTACAGGTCAGATTCACTGAACTACCCTCCACTATCACAGCAGAGGGACTCACTGACACAGAGGGAAGCTTTGGGGCAACTGGAGGGTAATATGTACGGAGATAAAACAAATCAGTATTTTCGTCAGGTTGACTTTCTATGCGTACAAAATTAAGCTTGGGGTGTAAATCACTCTTATAAAGGTTTGTTAATAATAATTTAAAAACCTTAGATTTCCTCTTGTTCCCTCATCCACTTCCTGTAAGCTTTTATTTTGACAGTGTATTTAAAAAAATGTTTTGGATCTTTTATTTTGAAGCCTTTTAGCAAAACAGGAAGTGAAGATAACTGGTCGTAGAGACGGTGCCTTGACTATAAATGAGCCGGTCAATTAAGGGTGAATGGAAATTTATTAAATTGTTATTTTGTAATAAATTAAGCGATCTATGGTAAGGTTGTTTTTTTTTGTATTTTATTAATTAATTATATTTAATATATTTATGTTTCGTAATATTTATTCTTTATTAGTGTTATCTGAGAAAGGTAAAGGTAACGATTGAAGGCAGCGGATAAATATATAATGGTTAAATAACGTTTCCTGTTTTTTTTATATGATAAATATGTTGTTTATTTTTACCCATCTGTACATTTTAATGGAGTTTGTGTTTATGATTTGTGTTATGCTAATTTATTTATTACAGAAGGACTCACTGACACAGAAGAGTCTTTGGAGCATCTGTAAAAGATCTATTAACACAGATTAAGTTAAGGCAATGATTACATCTGCTGTCTCCTGCTGCTCTGCGTGACTTGTGAATTGTCTTGTAAGTACATATTTTGTTGCTATTGTCTTTGTGGCATCTTCTTATTTTCTGCCTCTAACTTTTAGCCATCACATCATTGGTTTCAGAACATTTCCCCAATGAGACTGGAGCTGAAAATTAGCAATCTGGCTATCACAAGAAATATTGACTAATGTGTGCTGTTCTTATAAATAAATTAAATGTATATAAATCTGAATTGAAGTGAACAGAACTGTTAAGTTTACTCTCCTTTAGCAGATTGAACCAAAAACAAAACAAAACATTCATGTTGCACAAACAGATTTTTGGTTTCAAAAGTGCAAACCTGTAGAGTGTAAACAGCTGTATTTTGCTTTTTAAAGCAGTTTCACTCACATTTCACATCAATACAGATGTATTCAGATGTCCTCTTCCCCAGCTGGTTCTCAGCTGCACAGTAATACTCTCCAGAGTCAGAGGACTGGATGAAGCTGAAGACAAGCTGTGGTTCTTTACTGAGAGGTTGAAGGTCTGGATTTACATTCTTCTTGTACCAGGTGTATTTAGCTGCTGGGTTAGCATCACTGCTACAGGTCAGAGTCACTGAACTGCCCTCAATGATTTCACCAGAGGGACTCACTGACACTGAAGGAGTCAGACGTGCATCTTAAGGAGAAAATATTGAGATGTTTTAACCTTACAATCCAATCATATTCATGCAGCTGTACAGTGTTGACATCATAACCTGACACTTATCACTGTTACTCTGCTGATTATGCTTGTGGAATAAACTCACACAGTGAAGGAGAGGAGAACATCTCATGTCCTTTCAAAGCACAGGAATAGCTGTCTGCAGGATGAAAATAACCTAAATAAAAAGGAGATGTTTGTTCCATTAGCATCTGTCCATTCTTGTACCAGACGTAGGAGGGACGATCATCTAGATGACAACTGCTGTTACACTTCAGGCCACATGTACCGGTTTTACAGGCTGCTGCTCCGATCACCTGCACCTGGAGATCTGGATATGTGAATAAAGAACAGAAATGCCATAAATTATAAACACAAACATTTGTAGAAGTGTTTCCAAGATATTTAACATTTTAAATTAAATGAGTCTTCCAATGAAAATGTTACCTGTGACGCTCAAAGTGACTCCAGCTGAACCAGTATATTTCCCTCCTGGATGGTTCGTTGTGAACCTGAACTTGTACTCGGCTGAGTCTCTCTCTCTCAGGTCTGTGATTCTCAGAGTGCAGTCGTTCTTATCACAACGATACTGCACACGACCTGCGTACTCTGAGTCTGTTCTCAGATCCACAGGTTCATTATTACTCAGTTTAGCAAACCACAGTATTTCATCAACTGCAGTATCAACATTATTTATCCTGGATGGGTATCTGTAGGTGCAGTTTATGTCCACTGTTGATCCTTTTACGGCACAGATGTGAGTAGAAGTGTAAGTCACTCCCCAGTCATTCTGACCCTGTACCACTGTAACACAGAGCACATCAGAAACCACAATCAGATTTATAACATCAGTTCATAATGAGTTAATCAGACATTAAGACAAGATATGTATCATAGTACTAACATGCTTTTGGTGGCAAGACAATCTGGACCAGTTTCAACATACAATTATCTGCTGTAATGTGTCATCTTTAATTTCAAGAGGGAACAGTTTTGAGAGTCTGTTCATTCAAAGTCCATGAAAGAAAGATGATGTCAGCTAGACACCCTCATTTCTACAATAACTTCAATGTCTGTAGTAAGCAGAAGAGCTCAATAGTCTGAAACAAGACATGCAGATGTTGAAAGCGGGAAAAGGGACAGACAACTTGAATTACTTATGATTAAGTAAGTAAATATATTATATTGTCCAGTGATTGTATCAATGTTTATATATTATATATTCAAATTAATAACACAACATGGAAGTGAAAACAATGCTGTGGGAAACGTTCACTCAAAGGCTCAAAGTTTAGACTTAGATTTATGTTTCTTTACACAAAAAGTGAAGTTTAAATTTCAGTTAATCTCTAATTTTGCAGCTGAAGATGAGAACAAGACATTATAACAAACATGTTTACAATCTTACTAACTGTATGACTGTAAATGCGAAGCAGGCAGGTCTAAGAGAGCCTGATCAGCAAAACATGTTACTGGTTAATGAAGCCTGAAAAAAAGTTATCAGTTATATGATACTTTTTTATCTCATACTGTGTTTCACTCACATTTCACTCTTATCAAGGTGTACTTAGATCTCTTCTGCCCCAGCTCGTTCTCAGCTATACAGTGATACCATCCATAGTCAGAGGGCTTTATGGACTTGAAGACGAGCTGTCGACCTCTTGAGATAAATGTAGTACTCTTTTCCCAGGTATATTTAGCTTCTGGGTTAGCATCACTGCTACAGGTCAGAGTCACTGAACTGCCCTCCTTAATTTCACCAGAAGGCATCACTGACACAGAGGAGGATTTTGGTGCATCTGTAGAAGAAAACAACACTTTGAACATTTAATCCCCAGATGAAGTTGAGTTTTTACAGTGAAACATATTTAAACCTTATAAACTACATTTCCTGTTATGTTGTACATGAGTTTAAAATGTATGTGCCTGCCCGTGTATATGCGTGTGTCTAATCACACAGAAAAAATATGTTGACTTTGTGGACTAGGAGTAGAACTACGGAAACTCAGGGAATAAATAAGCGTGAGATATATTTTAAAGACTGGACTGATGGCTCTGATAGACTATTAATGGTAGAGGTGGGTCAATATAGTTGTTAAAACAAGAAGTTTTGTCTGATTGGAGAGTTACAATATTTCTAAACTGTTAAAACTATTTCTTCTGCAGTAACACAGAGCAGGTTGTATTGTATTGATACTGACAAGCGTAGAGCTCAATGAGAATAACATGGTGTCAATAAAGAAAACATGAAGTCATTGTACAGTACTTTAGATAAAAGGCTTCACAAGATGCTGTTATGTTAGTGGAAGACTGTGAAAAAAACTCACAAACTGGAAGAGAGCGGAAATCCTCATATCCTGTAACAGCACAGGTATAGCTGTCTGCATGATAGAAGATGGATGAATATGAATTAGAGTTTCCTCTATAAAGCTCCTGTCCATTCTGGTACCAGATGTAGGAAGAACGATCAGGTAGACGACAGCTGCTGTGACACTTCAACTCTGCTGAGGAAAGATTGATTGTTGATGGGATCACCTTCACCTGGAGATCTGGATATGTGAAGAAAGAATAGTAATATAATTTATGTTCATACATGCACAAACATTCATAGTGACATTTCAAAGATGTCAACCATTTGAAACAAAGATCTTCCAAATGTTACCTGTGACAGTCAAAGTGACTCCAGGTGAACCAGTATATTTCCCTCCTTGTTGGTTTGTTGTGAACATGAACTTGTACTCAGCTGAGTCTCTCTCTCTCAGGTCTGCGATTCTCAGAGTGCAGTCGTTCTTATCACAGTGATACTGCACACGACCTGCGTACTCTGAGTCTGTTCTCAGATCCACAGGTTCATCATTACTCAATTTAGTAAACCAGATTGTTTCATTAACTGCAGTATCAACATTATTTACTCTGGATGGGTATCTGTAGGTGCAGTATATGTTCACTGCTGATCCTTTTAAGGCACAGATGTGAGTAGAAGTGTAAGTCACTCCCCAGTCATCCTGACCCTGTACCACTGTAACACAGAGCACATCAGAAACCACAATCAGATTTATAACAACATCCAGGGAAAAGAGTTATTATTTATGTTTGTGGAGGTGTTTAAATTCGTAATCCTGCAAAGTAACTAGGAAACAAGTATACAAATATTTACCTTTATTACAACCCCAGAAAAAGGTCAAGGGGAAAAGGGGGCAACAATTGAATCAGCCAGACGAAAGAAAAAACAAGAGGGCAACTTAAGTATACATGGCCTAACCCCCCCAAGAAATTCAATACATTAAACTCAAAACAGACCCCCAAAGTAGGAAGCTGATCAGTGAAATTACACAATAACTGAAAAACACTACTAGTCAAAGGAATATTTTGAATGGCCAACTACTGATTGTAATATGGCACAGCTGCAGTCATCAGCTGAGGGAGGAGGAGGGCAGTAACTTCCTGGTGGAAAGAAAGACAACAGCACCACCCAGAGGAAAAGAAAGTCAGAGAAGAGATCTCAATGGAGTCTCATTCATTTCTCCTCGACAACTATGAGATCTGAAACCATGATGAGACTATTTCCTCCTTGTAAGTTTCAAAGGAGAAAGCAAGTGAGTTTTTGAGATGGTTTAAAGATAGATTTATGTTTGAATATTGCTTTGTCTCTCAGTAGTGTTTTGAAGCTGAATATAATTTACAGTAAAAGAGAGTCAAGACAGTTTACAGTTTGGAAGTGAAGTGAAACTCAATCACACTTAAGTGTAATACAATCCACGTGATACAAATCAACCTATATCTCTTGGCTGGAGAGTTTTAAGGATAGACTGTGTATCACTTAACAGGTCAAATACAAACATGGCGACCTGAGAATGAATGTTTTTTTCTCTCTGAAACTCTCTTCAGTTTGCTCTGAACAAGCTACAATGTACCTGTAGTGTAAATGTAGATATACAGTACCTGACACAGAGAGAAGGAAGACAACAAATGCACTCGCTGCTGCTGTTGAACCCATAGCTGTTCCTCTCATCTCTCTGACTTCAGAGACAATAAAACATGTCTGTCCAAGAAGGAAAAAGACAAGACTTCAATGTAGAAGGACGTTGTCTTCTTAAGATCACGTCTCTCTGTGTTCTGCAGGCAGAAGACAGAAGTCAAGCTGTTAAAAATGAACCTAATTTCCTTCCTCTTTACATTATTAAAAAAAAGAGACTGTAATTGGATGTCCTCCATTTTGTTACCCAGAATGCCGATGGTAGCAGGACACCAAATGAATATGACCTCAGTTCCTTGTTTTATTACTCTTGAATGTAGTGCAATAATTTAAGTAAAGGCATTTTTGCTGAGCACTGACTGTTAATTGTTCCTCCTTGGCTCAAAAACAATGACTTCAGTTTGATCTTTGTTTAATTGAAGAACATTCTGGCACCTTCAATGCACTTACTAAGTGCTTATTCTACCATAGTACCCTGGTGATATGGTTTTTTATTATTATTATTATTTATTTTGTTATTCTGAACTAGCCGAGTATGTAGAAGAAGTTGAGCAGAAGGACCACGAATGGAACCTTGGTGAACTTTTTTGTCCATTCAGATATGTGATTACTTATGGACACAAAATGTCCCCTGTCCTTTAGGTAAGATTCAAACTACTGTGCTGGAAAGTCCCACTCAGTTTTTCAGTCAATTAGGAAAAATGTTGTGGTCAACAGTGTCAGATGCAGCACTGAGATCCATTAATACTAACATGGAAATAATGCCACTAACCTGAACACCTTTACAAGAGCAGTCAGTGCTGTGGTCAAGCTGCTGCTCAGTTAAGTGTGAAAACCACAAAGAAATGCAGAACATGAAGTGTGAGAAACTGTAAAAAGCTGCTAAAATAGAAGAGGTGTCAATAAATGCTCAAAGTGAAGGGCAACTGTTTATAGCTGTAAAAGTTAAAACAGTTGTCCAGCTCTACAGTACAGAGTGCAGAAATTAACAAACAGTGTTCATGCATATGCATGCATAGAAATATATGCATCTAACAATCTATGGAGGGAGGGAGGACAAACCATATCAGCCAGGCCCCACCCCCACCACTCGTGACGCAGACACATCTAAACATCTTATTACAGTGTTCAACAATCAATACTGATGTTATTTTGACTTCATTCAACAGCGATAGCTTTCTAGAAATAAACAGAAGTGAATGTTTGATGTTGTAAGATTTGAAAGTTATTCATCACACATCATCAAACATCAAACCTAAATGTCCTACAATGTAAATGCAGATATACAGTACCTGACACAGAAAGACGGAAGACATTAAAACACATAATGTTCACAACATGTAATAGTCACATCAGTAAACTGTTCTACTCACAGCAGAGAAGGATGTTGTCTGTTGAGTTGCTCGTCGTCTGTAGTCTGTGAGCAGAAGTCAGATATCAGGCTTAAAGTAAATGTGTACATTTCCTTCCTGTTTCTTATTATTATGAATATGCACGAGGAGCCAACGTGACATGATCTATGTTAGAGAGGATAACACATGAGTTTTCGGGTCTTTTAGCAATTTAAAGAGAGAAGAGAAATAATGACACTTTTTTTTATCTCACTCTTTTCATTTCTGGTGCATGTTGAAACACTGAATACACCACTATAAGTTCAAAGAGATGTAGTGCATCTGTATGGGAAGTAAGAAGTCACAGTGTCTGTGAGTGTTTATTTATGAGAACTATGTGTAAATCAGATTATAAAATATTTTACATCTACAGTTGTAAACTCACTCATTCACAATCATTCTGACTGTAACACAGAGCTCATCAGAAATCAGTTCTTCTGCTGTTTAAAGATGCAATGATGCTCTCTATAGTTCATCTCTTTGACCTGTGAACCATGATACAGTTTAACTATCTGCATTTAACCAATTTTAAGTATTAGGAGCAGTGAGTAGCTTTTGTTTATCACCCAGGAAGTAACTCCAGATCTACTGTATGTCAGTGCTTTCATCACAGGAGAATTGACCGCAGGCAGAACACAGAAGTCAAGCTGTTAAAAATAAACCACATTTCCTTCCTCTTTATGCATTCATTTTTTTAATCCTTCATGCTATCTATTAATTGTGTTTTCCATTACTCTGAACCATGTTTCTACCATGTTTCTTATGTGAAGACATTAAGTGAGTTGAATCTTATGATGGTTTTACTATGATATGAGGATATAATTTGCCTCACAGCTACAGTGACATGAAATATCTGGATTAAATTCAGTGTCAGTGTGAGGCACCAATAAATACATCTTCAAGTCTTGATACATTGCACATCAATTAGATATCATAACAGACTGTTGTTTTAAGGTTCATTTTCCTCTATGAATTGAGTAGGTTCACAATTATTTTTTACTTCCTGTAATCATTCATCCTTTTCATACTGACCATTAGAAGATCCCCTTTAAATGTGCTAGTGTCAGTGATGTCAGTCCTCATTTTGAGCCAAAATTTTCACCTCTCATCACTTCAACAGGAAGCAAAGTAGGAATCTAATAATCAGGACCTCTTAATGGCCACTATGATAAAGAGAAATGATTAGGCTACAACAAGAAAAAAAAGTTTTTTGTGAGAGTCCCTCCTTGTGGATGTTTGCACAGCATGAGACATGGCGAACAAGAAGGATGCTGTGTGTACACAAGAGAACAAAAAGGAGGCACCACCACCTAGTGGCGCTATTCAGTATTGCAGTAATACCACATCTGGACTCTGACTGTTACAATCTGCATTTTAACGCCATTCACAATCTAACTTCACACTTACTGCAATCACAGTCACAATAAGTGACTCATCTCTACAATTACAATTGAGAACACTTTTATTTAATACAAAGCTACAATGAATGAAGACAAATGTCATGACATCGTACTGAAATTGTGATATATAACAAAAATAGACTGTAACAATATGAATAAAGAATGCAGAAAAATGACAATTATAATATTACAGTAAGACAGTAGAAATAATTCACGAGATAAATCTATAAAATAGGCCTAGAACTGGTTGTGATACTGAAACTGGAAGATATACTGTAAATAAATAAAATACATGTTCTGTCATCAATGAAATATGATTCATTACTGACATCTTGTGGCAGCATTAGGAAATTACAAGTAATTCAATAAAAGCTTTTTAATACTCCATTTTGTGTGTGTTTTTAATATCTTACACATTACAAGCTTACCACTCGTTAGTGACACTCCATTCCTGATATATGTCCAAAGCTGCAAGTTATAATAATCTTTAGTATATTTCTTCTAACCCAATGTTAAAAACACATGCATGTACCAACAGCTCCTCCACTAAAGGGCAGAGGTGAGGTGGTACCACATGTTAGCAGGTGTTACTATCAAGTTCAAGCTCAAGCAAAAATTGGAAGGAAAGATTTGAAACCGAGTGTTCAGAGTGGTCTGCAGCCGGTGTGTTTTTCTCACAGGGATTACTTCTACATACTTTTACCTCATTAAATGACACATCAGCCACTTTTAAAATGAACATCTGACATGGTGACATCATACACATGACTGAAAATGAGGAAAAGCATAATAGCTCCTCTTTAATTAATATTCCAGCACTAAGTGAGAAGGTGTGTGGGAGTATTTTGTCATTGTTTTCCAAAACAAAACAAAAAAACATGAGACTGCTGATGTGTTCATTTTTTGTTGACTGTGCTGTACAGTGCAGCTGGATCTTCCCCAGTTTCATGACCTCTGGTTCTGAGAGGGAAATTAAAAAATGAATCAGGTGTATCTGAATAATAAAAATGTAACAGCAAATATTACAAATAAAAAACTAAAATAAGACTGTTGCTACTGTGTTACTGTGTGAAGAGCTGCTCACCTCGGGGCATTACCAGCTCTGTTAAAGTTGACTGCAGCGTACTCTGTAACCTCTTGTTCCTCCATGTGTCTGTGGAGCTGAGCTGATCTGATGTTGGAGTAGAGAGGATCTGCCTGGTTGTTGGAGAACTGCACGCTGGCATAATGAAGGTTATCTTGCTCTGGCTGTGTCTGGAGGGTGATAGAAATGAGGAAAGTGTTGGTTTCTGTGAAGAATGATTGTTAAGAAACAACATGACGAGCTTCCCAGCCAGATGAGTTTTCTAGTATCACTTTAAGATAGTGAGTGTGGAAGTGTGAAACCAGGATAGAATAGTATAACTCTCCCTCCTCACCCTCTCTCTGTCATCTGGTCTCTCTTCAGCCTCAGACGATTGATTGGAGACTCTCTTTTTCCTGGTGAGGAGAATTCATTAAACACAGATAACTGAATTTTGAACAATGATTCAATGAAACGAAAGAACTGCTTACCATAGGAAGACAGAGAGAATTATGATAAGCAGGAGAAAAGCAGCTGTTATTCCAGCAGTGATTGGTTTTTCTGTTCCTGGTGAATTGAGAGCTATAAGAAAACACTGATAGTTAATCAGGGTATTACAGTTCGTTTATATCCAATGTTTTTTGTCATTATATGTAAATGTATATTCCATTGTCCATTTTAAATAACAGTTATTTTCAGTTTAAAACATATTTTATATGATAGATGAGATGACAAGCTGGTCACGTCTTATATTATTTTTTATTTTATTAGTTTATTTGTCAGGGACAGTGCATATTAATAAACATATCTGTAAATATCTAGTTTTCATCTGTTGTCCCTGGCCAGGTGTGAGTTGGCAGCCTAAAATCAAGAAGCAGATTTAAAACAGATGTGCTGTGGTAGTTTTTTCCTTCTTCATTGAAACACTTTAATCAGTTGAGCTATGCAGTCTACTACTACAGAGCAATTCTCACTTTCAGTCACTAGGGGGATGTCTAAGTTTTTGTAAACCGCCTCCACCTTATTTTGAAGAAGGGTCTGACATGGAGTGAATTTTTACTGCTGCCCTCAGCCACTTTGACTCGGTAGTAAGTTAGCTTGCTAGTTAGCTGACTGGAGGGAACATGATGCAGACGAAGCCCCACAAAAGTCCAGCGTGGAAAAACGGCTGACTCTGAGGGAGACGGACATGACGCTAATCACCAAACTTTACCAAACATTACGTCTATCATTGCTAACATGACTGTAAAGGATCTGCTCAGTGTTGTTTATGACAGGGAGAAAAAAATCTGCGCTGTTAGGGTTAAACCTGTAAGAGTTTTTTGAAGGCTGGTCATTAGTGCCGTGCACAGACCAAAAAAGAAAACTGTTTCTTTTAGAAAAAGCAGTTTCACTCACATTTCACATCAATAAAGATGTATTCAGATGTCCTCTTCCCCAGCTGGTTCTCAGCTGTACAGTAATACTCTCCAGAGTCAGAGGACTGGACGGAGCTGAAGACAAGCTGTGGTTCTTCACTGAGAGGTTGAAGGTCTGGATTTACATTCTCTTTGTACCAGGTGTATTTAGCTGCTGGGTTAGCATCACTGCTACAGGTCAGATTCAATGAACTGCCCTCCACTATCACAGCAGAGGGACTCACTGACACAGAGGGAAGCTTTGGAGCATCTGGAGGGAAAAACAAGTTTTTGAAAAAAATGAGACCAGGTTTTCAGAGATAGAAAAACTGATCAAATATAAGGTGCAACATAGATGTAAACTAGTTAATCGAGGCTAATATTCTCATGTTGAAAACCACATGTTGTGTTGTTATTTTAGATTAAAAGTCTGCATTTGGTAGAGACAGTGAGGTAAACTCACACAATATAGGAGAGCGGTAATCCTCATGTCCTTTCAAAGCACAGGAGATGTTGTCACCAGGATTAAACTGCCCTGAATAAACAGAAGTTTCTTTCTCCATTATTTTCTGTCCGTTCTTGAACCAGACATAAGAAACATTGTCGGCCGAACTGCAGCTGCTCAGACATTTCAGCTCTGCCTTTGAATGAGACTGATTGACTGTTATTCTGGTCACCTGCACCTGGAGAGCTGCAAAGGTGAGGAAGGATACAAAATCATAGCTTGTAGAAACTGTCAAAACTTAAATAACTGAGCAATCATGATCATATTGTGTATCATTTCGTGTAAACTTCTCAGCTCTCCGCCACTGAGCATGTGTGGAAATACAATTACATTAAAATGTTACCTGTGACAGTCAAAGTGACTCCAGGCGTCCCGTAATATTTCCCTGTACTTTGGTTTGTTATGAACCTGAACTTGTACACAGCTGAGTCACTGAGTCTCAGGTCTGTTACTGTCAGAGTACATTTATTGCTATCACAGTCATACTGCACACGACCTGTGTAATTTGAGTCTTCTTTCAAATCCAAAAAGTCAGGTTTAGATTTTGTAAACCAGAATGTTTTCACAACTGAATTTATCCAGGATGGGTATCTGTAAGTGCAGTTTATGTCCACTGTTGATCCTTTTGAGGCACAGATGTGAGTAGAAGTGTAAGTCACTCCCCAGCCATACTGACCCTGTACCACTGTAACACAGAGCACATCAGAAACCACAATCAGATTTATAACAACATCCAGGGAAAGAGTTACTTTTACTTACATTAATGGAGGTGTTTCAGTTTGTAAACCTGCAAAGGAAACTAAGAAACAAATATACAGATATTTAGTATAGTTTGCTTAATATCCGATTTAAAGAAACAAAAGAGAATGTCTCATACAGGTCAAATACAAACATGTCGACCTGAGAATTAATCCTTTTTTCTCTCTGAAACTCTCTTCAGTTTACTCTGAACAAGCTACAATGTACCTGTAGTGTAAATGTAGATATACAGTACCTGAAACAGAGAGAAGGAAGACAACAAATCCATTTGCTGCTGCTGTTGAACCCATAGCTGTTCCTCTCATCTCTCTGACTTCAGAGACAATAAAACATGTCTGTCCAAGAAGGACAAAGACAAGACTTCAATGTAGAAGGACGTTGTCTTCTTAAGATCACGTCTCTCTGTGGTCTGCAGGCAGAAGACAGAAGTCAAGCTGTTAAAAATGAACCTAATTTCCTTCCTCTTTACATTATTAAAAAAAAGAGACTGTAATTGGTTGTCCTCCGTTTTCTTTACCCAGAATTCCGATGGTAGCAGGACACCAAATGAATATGACCTCAGTTCCTTGTTTTATTACTCTTGAATGTATTGCAATAATTTAAGTAAAGGCATTTTTGCCTCATGAAAGTTGAACAGACTGAAACACTGTGATACTATTAATATTCCAGCAGTAAGTGAGACAGTGTGCAGGAGTTTTTTTCTAGTTGTTTTCAAAATTGAAATAACATAAAACAAAACATGAGATTGTTGACTGTGCTGTACCAGGGTCAGCTTTTTAACATTACTGATTAAAGCTGAGCACTGACTGTTAATTGTTCTTCCTTGGCTCAAAAGCAATGACTTCAGTTTGATCTGCACTTATGCACTTACTCAGTGCTTATTCTACCATAGTACCCTGGTGATATGGTTATGTCCATTTCTGTGTCGTCTGCATCATTATGGTAAGATATTTTGTTTTGTTATTTTCCATAATCTGAACTAGCTGAGTATGTAGAAGTTGAACAGAAGGACCACGAATGGAGCCTTGGTGAACTTTTTTGTCCATTTATATGTGTGATTACTTATTGACACAAAATGACCCCTGTCCTTCAGGTAAGATTCAAACTATATTAGTACTGTGTCGGAAAGTCCCACTCAGTTTTTCAGTAAATTAGGAAAAATGTTGTGGTCAACCGTGTCAGATGCAGCACTGAGACCCATTAATACTAACACGGAAATTCTGTCACTGACCTGAAGTCCTTAACAAGAGCAGTCTCAGTGCTGTGGTCTAGTTGCTGCTCAGCTAAGTGTGAAAACCACAAAGAAATGCAGAACACGACGTGTGGGAAACTCTGAAAAGCAACTAAAATAGAAGAGGCGAGGGAGGGGCAACTGTTATAGCTGTAAAAGTTAAAACAGTTGTCCAGCTCTACAGTACAGAGTGCAGAAAAACACGGTTTAAAACATCAGGATGAGATTAAATTCTCAGTGCATTGCTGTACCATCACATAACTATGAATGTATGCATATGCATGTATAAAAATATATGCATCTAACAATCTATGGAGGGAGGCTGGACAAACCATATCAGCCAGGCCCCACCCCCACCACTCATACCAGCGTTCAGCAATCAATACTGATGTTATTTTGACTTCATTCAACAGCGATAGCTTACACAGGAATAAACAGAGGTGAATGTTTGATGTTGTAAAATTTGAAAGTTATTCATCATACTGCATCACACATCATCAAACATCAAACCTAAATGTCCTACAATGTAAATGCAGATATACAGTACCTGACACAGAGAGAAGGAAGACATTAAAATACATCAAATAATGTTCACAACATGTAATAGTCAGATCAGTAAACTGTTCTACTCACAGCAGAGAAGGACGTTGTCTGTTGAGTTGCTCGTCCTCTGTGGTCTGTGAGCAGAAGTCAGATATCAGGTTTAAAATAAATGATTACATTTCCTTCCTGTTTCTTATTATTATGAATATGTATGAGGAGCCAAGTGACAGTATAGGTGTATGTGACATGATCTATGTTAGAGGATAACAGATGAGTGTTCTGGCGTTTTAGGAATATAAAGAGAGAAGAGAAATAATAAGACACATTTTTGTCATCTTACTATTTTTAAGTGTGTGGACAGTTCAGTGTCTAAAGAAAACACGTGACGTAAACTCAATCATTTACAATCACTCTGACTGTATTAAGAAACAAATAAAAATCAAAGTACACCAGAGAAATGATACAGAGATCTATGTGTAAATCAGATCACAAAATGTTTTACATCTACAGTTGTAAACTGACTCATTCACAATCACTCTGACTGTAACACAGAGCACATCAGAAATCAGTTCTTCTGCTGTTTAAAGATGCACCGATGCTCTCTACAGTTCATCTGTTTGACCTGTGAACCATGATACAGATTGAATGAACAAAGAAAAGGGGATTCATTTTGAGGGCATAGATAAAAAGTATTTCTTGGTTCTTGCATATAGATTGTTTAAAGAGATGTATTTAAATAGTGAAAACATATTAAAAATGACATTGAAAAAAAACACCCAAATCTCACAATATGAAAGTAAAATGAATTAAAAACGATCTGTATGTTTTTTCTTGAACTGAGCCTTTAAAGTAGACAGTGGATGGAGACCTCAGTGATGAAGCCTGAATCTGCAACACTGAAGCTTCACCACTAGATGGCAGTGAAACATCAGAGATACTGAATCACAACCCTGAGACAACATTTTACCATCCATCACTGATTGTTTAGACACATTTAAATTTACTCAGTAGTTTTTACTGTTTATGGATGAGTTGCTTCTTAATCTGTTTACACTTCACATTAAATTAATGAATCATTACAATCACAGGTTCAGTTTCAGAAGCATTGATTGTTCACATTGGTGACCTTGTTGTACAGTAGTTGAACAAACTCTCACAGTCGAGGTGTCGAAATATGAAAATGATTCAGTCAGTGATCTACAGCTGTCACTAACAAATATGGACAAATATAAACGAATACAAACTGAGTCTGTGCATCTTCATTTCAGCAACATCCCAAATCATAATAAGTTATTACTGTTCTGCTCTCAGAATTATTTTCATGATTTAAGGTACTTGAAATGATTTCATGAATGTATTAGATTAAACTTATGGTACAAAATTCTGCATAAGACACGCACACACACACACACACACACACACACACACACACACACACACACACACACACACACACACACACACACACAGTTACAGTTGTCCAGCGATCCGGAATTTTATTTTGAAAGCTACATAACTGTTTACTTGCGGTAACGTAGCAACCAGCAGTAGAGAAAGGGCTTGCGCTAGCTCTTGCTGCAGCAGTAAGCCAGACGACCGCTCACTCAGTGAATCTTCTCTTCTCATCCTCAAGAAAGCAATGGCTGTAAGTTTGATAATTTGATATTTGATACGATTGAAGATGAATATATAATGTTAAGTTTAGTATTGTAACGTGTGATGTTTATTGACTGGGAAGTCATACAAGAAGTCGTGCTAAAATTAATTTGAGAGCTAATGTAAAGTGTGCTGCTTAGCAACGATGTGTATCAGCCTATTGTTAATGTAAACGGTGTGTTTCAGCCTACTTTAGCTTTAAATAGCATTACTGTTTATTAGCGACACGCTGTAAAGGAAACTAAGGTTTTGTATTGTCTTTTATTTACAGTTTCACTCGTGGTATTTCACCATAAAAAAGGAAATAAAGGGAGCAAGACGCTCTGATCATGGCTCAAGTGTTGTATTATACCCATAGACTGTATAAAAGAAATAGGTTATACCTGAGTTTGGCTGACCGTTTAACTGTGATAACGTACACGAAGCACATAACGCACAGGGAGAACAGTACAATAACACTGTGAGTTTAATCCTAAAATACAGAATAAGTGACAAATAAATCAGCACAAAGGAAAAGATTTAAAGAAAATATTACATTTTATTTGTCTTCATATCTGGTAAATACATTCAGATATTCAGATAAAAATAAACATAAAAACTATTTCAAGCTGAAACTTTCTGCTCACTGTCGCCCTCTGCAGCAGTGAGAGGGAACTGCAATCATGTTTCCAACTACAGAGATGTTGTGGAAGCTGGCTGTTTATTGTATATCAGCCACTGCAATACCTGGATAATGTGACATTCAGCAAAGTGATAGAACTGAGATTATGTTTGATGTGTGAAAATATACAATAAACTGCACAAGAAGCCAATCAGGATTCCTCAAAAGTGATTAATTACAGTATGTACACATTTAAAATAACAGCTTGCATTGCAGCTCTAATCCTAAATATCTGTAATATAACTAAAAATAAGCTTGCATTAGTTTAGACAGAACACTCAGTAAATTATAAATCAGTTGAGTCACACACACCACCTGATATTCAACTGATCTAAACAATCAATCATGTTTGACACGTCGACATGATTCAGTTCAAGCTGCCATCAGCACATTCTTCTCAAAGCTTCTGCTACATGCTGTTACTGACTGTCTGTGCTGCTCACTTCTACCTGCTGCTGCTGCTGAAAACTGAACATGAAAACGTCCACATGGTCCTCTACAGCCTCTCTCTCTCTCCACTGTCATATTTCACTGTTGTACTACTTTCTGTTTCCATCAGGTGAGTCCAGCCTCTGGTTCAACTGCATCAGAACAAACTCACATGACTGGATTTTACTCCAGTTCTTCCTGCTCCTCTGTGTCTTCTGTCTGTGCTGCAGTGACGACCTGCAAGTCTGAGACGTTGTCATAGTCAACACGAGTGTCCAACTGATGGAGAGAAATATAAAAAATGAGGATTAATTGACTTCATTCAGAAAACCATGTTTAAAACTGAATTATTTGCTAAAATTATTTTCACGTGAAATACATGGCATGTTTTTACGCTGCATTTTAAATATACTATACACTTTATGGCTTCATGTTGACAATATAAATGTGTTTGCATGCATTCATGAGCCAAGTGATCATAACAGTATTTTAGGGTAAGTTCTGTCAATAAGGTTTGTCTCTCTCACCTCTATAGTCTCTACAGGTTCATTCAGTTCAGTGGTGGAGCTCAGAGTTTTCTTCTTTCTGGATTGAATCCAACAAAATCAAGAAATATTTAACTAAAAGAAATTCATAATTTGAAAGCCATAAAAGTGTTTTGATAAGAAATAAAATATTTATTTTCTTTAATATTGTTTAACCTCATCCACAGAACCAGAGGAATCAGAAGAATCAGCATCAGGACCGCCAGAATCAACCTGATGATGTTCATTATAAATACTGATTTCCCTAAAAATGAGACCAACAGAAAGCAGATAAACCTCTTCAATCAGTGCTGCTCTTGTGCTCTTTACAGGTGTGTGAAATTCAATGAGTATAACTTACCTTTAACAACATTTTCAGCAGATGAACTCACTGACACAAGGGGAAGCAAAAAAAGTGAATTAAATGAAAACAAAATGAATTATTAAATGAAACAATAAGGTTGACATATGGTATCAAAGCTGCTCTGAACTACAGCAGCAGACTGAATGTGAAGCAGACAGAGCTGAAGAAAGCACACATGATCAGACAAATCGTTCAATGTTTTTTGTTTTTTTAACAAGATTGAGTAGATTAACAGTTTAGCAGAGTAGATTAACAGCTGTATTTTGCTTTCTAGATAAACTGTTTCACTCACATTTCACATCAATAAAGATGTATTCAGACGTCCTCTTCCCCAGCTGGTTCTCGGCTGTACAGTAATACTCTCCAGAGTCAGAGGACTGGATGGAGCTGAAGACAAGCTGTGGTTCTGTGAGAGGTTGAAGGTCTGGATTTCCATTCTTCTTGTACCAGGTGTATTTAGCTGCTGGGTTAGCATCACTGCTACAGGTCAGAGTCACTGAACTGCCCTCAATGATTTCACCAGAGGGACTCACTGACACAGAGGGAAGCTTTGGAGCATCTGTAAGAGGTGATATGAACACATATTAGCGTGACTATTAGATGTTATCATAAAATAAATTCTATTTAATTTGATTATATTTTAAAACAATAATGGATGCAGTAATAAATAAATTAAAGTAGAATTCATTTTCACTTTTATTTTAATGTTCGATTATTGCCACTGACCAGAATACTGTCCCAGGTCCTCACTGTCTTTAATGCAGGTAGTTTTAGATTCCTGCTGGTGGTGTGTGTGTCTGTGTGTGTTCAGACTGCTTGCTGACTTGTCAATAAGTCTAAATGTTATTGGCCCTATAGATTCAGATATTGTAGGTCTACCTTCCTCACTGTCACTCACCTCTTTTGTTTCTTTCTATAAATCCTGCTGTGACATCACGTTGCTTGTATTGTGTGTCCTGTACTTAACTACACTTACACACCTTAGCATAAGCTAGCATGTTATTAAAAGAAACAACTGTCACATTTTGGTCTGAGTAATATAGTTAAGTTGATAAAAGCACAAGAATAAATGAAATGAAAACTCACACACTGGAGGAGAGGGGAAAGAATCGTATCCTGATAGAGCACAAGAGTAGTAGTCATCAGGATTATTTTGGTTCAGATAAAAGTAAGCTGTCCTCTCCCCAGTTGGTTGGCCATTCTTGTACCAGATGTAGGAAGGCAGCTGACATTTGCTGTGACATTTCAGCTCTGTCCTGGTTGGATACTGTTTGGATGAAGATGGTCTAACACGCACTTGGAGGCCTGGATCATCTAATAAATATAATTTCAGAATTAACTGTCAGTACAGACGAGCAAATACTCACATATTCACAGTAACATTTACTAAATGTTCTGAAACATCTAAAAACTAACTGATCACAACATCAAGGAATTAAACATTTATAGAAAATGGTTATGAATTTAGATTTGGTAGAAAAAATAGCTTCTCAGATAATTCAAGCAGCAATAATTCTTCTAACTAACCTTAACATTCACATAGATGAACATTAGATTTGAGAGAAATCAACATTATTAAAAGCTTTGCACATAATAAGGAGATTGTGTCAGCAGATGGTGTTAGCATTAGCATGTAAGCAGAGTAATAGTAAAAGGTTTTGATGGATACACTCCTTTGGATATGATGACCGTTATTAGTCAGCTGGTAGCCAAGTAGCTGGTAAAGCTCTGTGCTCTGCTTGAACTAATGCTTTGCTCAATTTCAATAAAATGTTACCTGTGACTGTCAAAAAGACTCCAGGTGAACCAGTATATTTCCCTCCTGGTATGTTTGTTGTGAACATGAACTTGTACTCAGCTGAGTCTCTCTCTCTCAGGTCTGTGATTCTCAGAGTGCAGACGTTTTTATTAAAAAGATACTTCACACGACCTCTGTAGTCCGAGTCTGTTTTCAGATCCACAGGTGCATAATTATTCCCTTTAGTAAACCACAGTGTTTCATCAACTGCAGTATCAACATTATTTACTCTGGGTGGGTATTTGTAGGTGCAGTGTATGTCCACTGTTGATCCTTTTAAGGCACAGATGTGAGTAGAAGTGTAAGTCACTCCCCACTGTCCCCAGCCATTCTGACCCTGTACCACTGTAACATAGAGCACATCAGAAACCACAATCAGATTTATAACAACATCCAGGGAAAGAGTTAGTTTTACTTAGATTAATGGAGGTGTTTCAGTTTGTAAACCTGCAAAGGAAACTAAGAAACCAGTCTACAAATATTTAGTTTGCATAATGTACGATTTAAAGAAACAAAAGTGAATGTCTCATACAGGTCAAATTCAAACATGGCGACCTGAGAATGAATGTTTTTTTCTCTCTGAAACTCTCTTCAGGTCGCTCTGAACAAGCTACAATATACCTGTAGTGTAAATGTAGACATACAGTACCTGACACAGAGAGAAGGAAGACGACAAATCCACTTGCTGCTGCTGTTGAACCCATAGCTGTTCCTCTCATCTCTCTGACTTCAGAGACAATAAAACATGTTTGTCCAAGAAGGAAAAAGACAAGACTTCAATGTGGAAGGACGTTGTCTTCATAAGATCACGTCTCTCTGTGGTCTGCAGGCAGAAGACAGAAGTCAAGCTGTTAAAAATGAACCTAATTTCCTTCCTCTTTACATTATTTTAAAAAAGTGACTGTAATTGGATGTCCTCCGTTTTGTTACCCAGAATGCCGATGGTAGCAGGACACCAAATGAATATGACCTCAGTTCCTTGTTTTATTACCCTTGAATGTATTGCAGTAATTTAAGTAAATGCATTTTTGCCTCATGAAAATTGAACAGACTGAAACATTGTGATACTATTAATATTCCAGTAGTAAGTGAGACAGTGTGCAGGAGTTTTTTTCTAGTTGTTTTCTAAATTGAAAAAACATAAAACAAAACATGAGATTGTTGACTGTGCTGTACCAGGGTCAGCTTTTTAACATCACTGATTGAAGCTGAGCACTGAATGTTAATTGTTCCTCCTTGGCTCCAAAACAATGACTTCAGTTTGATCTTTATTTAATTGAGGAACATTCTGGCACATTCAATGCACTTACTCAGTGCTTATTATTGATATGGTTATGTAAATGTTTGTGTGATCTGCAAAGTTATGGTAAGATAATTTGAGCCTTTCCAGTCAATTTAGTAACATGTTGTGGTCAACTGTGTCAGATGCAGCACTGAGATCCAGTAATACCAACATGGAAATACTGCCACTAACCTTAACAAGAGCAGTCTCAGTGCTGTGGTCAAGCTGCTGCTCAACTAAGTGTGAAAACCACAAAGAAAAGTAGAGCATGACGTGTGGGAAACTACGAAAAGAGGCTAAAATAGAAGAGGTGTCAATAAATGCTCAAAGTGAAGGGCAACTGTTATAGCCGTAAAAGTTATGCATCCCCCCACCACTCATGATGCAGATACATCTAAACATCTTATTACAGTGTTCAGCAATCAATACTGATGTTATTTTTGGTTTCATTCAACAGCGATAGCTTACATAGGAATAATCAGAAGTGAATGTTTGATGTTGTAAAATTTGAAAGTTATTCATCATACTGCATCACACATCATCATACATCAAACCTAAATGTCCTACAATGTAAATGCAGATATACAGTACCTGACACAGAGAGATGGAAGACATTAAAACTTATCAAATAATGTTCACAACATGTAATAGTCAGATCAGGAAACTGTTCTACTCACAGCAGAGAAGGATGTTGTCTGTTGAGTTGCTCGTCCTCTGTGGTCTGTGAGCAGAAGTCAGATATCAGGCTTAAAGTAAATGAGCACATTTCCTTCCTGTTTCTTATTACTATGAATATGCATGAGGAGCCATAGACAGTATAGGTGTATGTGACATGATCTATGTTAAAGATAACAACTGATTGTTTTGGGCCTTTTAGCATTTTAAAAAGAGAAGAGAAATAATGAGACTTAAAAAATCATCTTACTGTTTTTAAGCGTGTGGACAGTTCAGTGTCTGAAGAAAACACGTGAATACACCACCATGAGTTCAAAGAGATGTAGTGCATCAGTACGGGAAGTACGAAGTCACATGCTGAGTAAAGTGTTTATTGTTAAGAAACAAATAAAAATATAAGTACATCAGAGAAATGATACAGAGATCTATGTGTAAATCAGGTCATAAAATGTTTTACATCTACAGTTGTAAACTCACTCATTCACAATCACTCTGACTGTTACACAGAGCTCATCAGAAATCAGTTCTTCTGCTGTGTAAAGATGCACCGATGCTCTCTATAGTTAATCTCTTTGACCTGTGAACCATGATACAGTTTAACTGAACAGGAAAAAGGGATGAATTTTGAGGCCACAGATAAAAAAATATTTTCTTGGTTCTGTCAGATAGATTGTGCACTGAGATAGTGTCTATTTAAAAAGCCTAGTGAAAATATATTAAAAATGACATTGAAAAAAACACCCAAATCTCAGAATGTGAAAATAAAATGAATTCAAAACTATCTGCAGGGTTTGACACCACGAGATCAATTATTCAGGTGAACTGGTCCTTTAAAGCAGACATTGGAGGGAGACATCATTGATGAAGTCTGAATCTGCAACACTGAAGCTTCACCACTAGAGGGCAGTGAAACATCAGAGATACTGAATCGTTTAATGAAATCTGAAACTGTCCGCTCACTGTCGCCCTCTGCAGCAGTGAGAGGGAACTGAAATCATGTTTCCAACGACAGAGATGTTGTGGAAGCTGGCTGTTTATTGTATATTATATATATTATGTATATCAGGATTCCTCAAAAGCGAGTAATTAGCCTACAGTATTGTACACATTTAAACTAACAGTTTGCATAGCAGCTCTAATACTGTAATATAGCTAAAAATAAGCTTGCATTAGTTCAGACAGAACAATCAACTGGGTCTCTCTCAATAGCATGAAATAAAATCAGTGATACAAAAATCTATGTGTAAATCAGATAGTATCTTGTAACGTGAGGTGGTGTAGGCGGAAAGGCTAGCAGGGTTAGCAGTTAGCTCAGAGAGTCGACAGACAAAGAAGTGGGGGTTTCCACACGGTCGCTTTATTCTACAGTATTCAACATCGACCATACATAGCCAAGTCTCCACGGCGCTACATTCACTACTCATACATGAGCAGTGAGATGTAGACAGCTCAACCACCATCAACTCGTTACTGAGAGTCTTTGTGAGAATCCCTCTTTGTGGATGTCCGCGGAGCATGAGACACGGCGAAGAAGAAGGATGCTGTGTGTACACAAGAGAACAAAAAGGAGGCACCACCACCTAGTGGCGCTATTCAGTATTGCAGTAATAATACCACATCTGGACTGTTACAATCTGCGTTTTGACGTCATTCACAATCTAACGTTCACATTTACTGCAATCACAGTCACAATAAGTGACTCATCTCTATAATTACAATTGAGAACATGTTTATTTAATACAAAACTACAATGAATAAGGACAAATGTAATGACATGGTACTGAAATTGTGATATAGAACAAAAACAGACTAATAATATGAATAAAGAATGCAGAAAAAATGACAATTATAATGTTACAGTAAGACAGTAGAAATAATTCACGAGATAAATCTATAAAATATAACTGGTTGTGATACTGAAACTGGAAGATATACTGTAAATACATAAAATAGAAGTTCTGTCATCATTGAAATATAACTAATTCCTGACATCTTGTGGCAGCAGTAGGAAATTACAAGTAATTCAATAAAAGCTTTTTAATACTCCATTGTTTGTGTTCTTTTAATATCTTACACATTACAAGCTTACCACTTGTTAGTGATACTCTATTCTTGATATCCAAAGCTGCAAGTTATTAAAATCTTTAGAATTTTTCTTCTAATCCAATGTTAATAACAACTGCATGTATCAACAGCTCCTCCACTAAAGGGCAGAGGTGAGGTGGTACCACATGTTAGCAGGTGTTACTATCAAGTTCAAGCTCAAGCAAAAATTGGAAGGAAAGATTTGAAACCGAGTGTTCAGAGTGGTCTGAAGCCAGTGTGTTTTTCTCACTGGGATTACTTCTACATACTTTTACCTCATTAAATGACACATCAGCCACTTTTAAAATGAACGTCCGACATGGTGACATCATACACATGACTGAAAATGAGGAAAAGTATAATAGGTCCTCTTTCATTAATATTCCAGCAGTAAGTGAGAAGGTGTGCGGGAGTATTTTGTCATTGTTTGAAAAAACAAAACAAAAACACATGAGACTGCTGATGTGTTCATTTTTGGTTGACTGTGCTGTACAGTGCAGCTGGATCTTCCCCAGTTTCCTGACCTCTGGTTCTGAGAGGGAAATTAAAAAATGAGTCAGGTGAATCTGAATAATAAAAATGTAACAACAAATATTACAAATAAAAAAATAAAATAAGACGGTTGTTACTGTGTTCCTGTGTGAAGAGCTGCTCACCTTGGGGCATTATCGGCTCTGTTAAAGTTGACTGCAGCGTACTCTGTAACTTCTTGTTCCTCCATGTGTCTGTGGAGCTGAGCTGATCTGATGTTGGAGTAGAGAGGATCTGCTTGCTTGTAGGAGAACTGCACGCTGGCATAATGAACGTTATCTTGCTCTGGCTGTGTCTGGAGGGTGATAGAAATGAGCAAAGTGTTGGTTTCTGTGAAGAATGATTGTTAAGAAACAACATGACGAGCTTCCCAGCCAGATGAGTTTTCTAGTGTCACTTTAAGATAGTGAGTGTGGAAGTGTGAAACCAGGATAGAATAGTATAACTCTCCCTCCTCACCCTCTCTCTGTCGTCTGGTCTCTCCTCAGCCTCAGCCTCAGCCTCAGCCTCAGATGATTGATTGGAGACTCTCTTTTTCCTGGTGAGGAGAATTAATTAAAAACACAAATGATTGAATTTTGAACAATGATTCAATGAAACAGAACTGCTTACCTCGTCCATAGGAAGACAGAGAGGATTATGATAAGCAGGAGAACAGCAGCTGTTACTCCAACAGTAATTTTTATTCCAGCAGTGATTGGTTTTCCTGTCCCTGGGGAATAGAGAGCTGTATTATTTCTATTTTATAGAATTTATTATAAGGTTACTTGTGATACTTGAATTCTCTCTTAACTTCTCTTAAAAGATATCCTAGGTATGTTGAATTTGCAGGCTCCTGGACTATCTGCCAGCCTGTAGGCCTGATGTATGTAGCCTGACTGGTCTGAACTAGGGATGTGCCATTAAAACAGAATAATCAAGTAATTGTTTGCGGGGTCTAAAGTCGACCTTTGTGCTGTGGTCTTTTTTTTTGTTTTGTTTTTTTCTTTGAAAAACTTTAATCAAGAGTTGAGCTGTGCAGTCTACGATGAAGGGTTCATTAACAACGACTGCAGAACATTTTTCACTTTCAGCCACTAGGGGGGATGTCTAAGTTTTTGTAAACCGCCTCCACCTTATTTTGAAGTAGCGTCTGACACGGAGTGAATTTTTACTGCTGCCCTCAGCCACTTTGACTCGATAGTAAGTTAGTCTGCTATCTAGCTGATTGGAGGGAACATGATGCAGACATAGCCACACAAAAGTCCAGCGTGGAAAAGTTGCTGTGTGCTGTGACAGTTACTGAGAGAAACGGACATGATGCAAATCACCTAACTCATCCGTCAACATTTGTAACGGCTCCTCAAAAACTCCCCATAAATACACAAATTACATTAAAAACAGTCTTTCAGCAGAAACTCCAACTTCTCCACTGCCAGCTGGAGATTTAACTCCTCCTGTGTGTCCACAGTTTGTCCCAAAACCTTCTTTGATCTGTTGTGTCTTAATACTTTTGGTCACATCTCAACTTCCTCCCTTAAATGAAAAAGTGCAGAAGCTCAATATTTAGACTCTTGAGCTCATAGAGTGAAGCAGTGCAGTGTGAAGACATAACCCCTTGACTGCTTGTCTTCATGAGCACTTTTCTCTCCACTAGTTAAATATAAATAAAATATTTAATAATATTATAACATAATATAATATAATATTATATAAAGTAAAAAACCCTGCATCACACACTTAGCCTAATCAGAGGATCATTGATAAGTAAATTCAGATTTCTCTTTCTCAGATCTCTCTTTACTGTGATTTGAATTGAGCTGCTTCATCCAGTCAGCAGTGAATCACACAAACATGTGTTACTGTATAAGTCTAATAAGTATTTGACATATGCTTAACCTGACCCAACAATAACTGCAGTGTGTAGCTGAGTGGAAAAACGTGCCTTTCACAACAGTCAGTTGTAAGGTGGAGCTATTACTTCCTCTTCTGTTCTTGGCTTTACAGGAATAATTCCCACTGTGTTCAGGTCTGACATCAGTGATGGTGAAGATCTGTCCTGATGCTTTTGGTGAGTCTTCATTCTCCTTGTACCAGGTGTATTTAGCTGCTGGGTTAGCATCACTGCTACAGTTCAGAGTCACTGAACTGCCCTCCACTATCTCAGCAGAGGGACTCAGTGACACAGAGGGAAGCTTTGGGGCATCTGGAGGGTAATATGTATAGAGATAAAATAAATCAGTGTTTTCATTAGGTTGAAATTAATATGTACAAAATTCAACTGGGGATTAAATGACTCTCATAATAGTCTGTTAATAATATTTTTTTTAAACCTTAGATTTCCTTTAGTTCCCTCATCCACTTCCTGTAAGCTTTTATTTTGACAGTGATTTTTCTGATGTTTTGGATCTTTTAGCAAAACAGGAAGTGGACGCAAATGTCATCTTAGAGACGGTGCCTTGACTACGTTAAGTCTGTGATAATCAGCATCTGGAGGAGATTAATTGACTGATTATTAAAAGTTTTATACAAAACGTTGAGAATGACTTCTACTGTATCTGTTAACAATAGTACAACCTGAATAAATACTGTATGTTTTTATTCTCTACTTTCAGGTTGTAATCTCTCTATGGCTGACCTTGTGCAAATAAGTTTTTTATTGCTTTTAGAAAAAGCAGTTTCACTCACATTTCACATCAATAGTGTATTCAGATGTATTCTTCCCCAGCTGGTTCTCAGCTGTACAGTAATACTCTCCAGAGTCAGAGGACTGGATGGAGCTGAAGACAAGATGTGGTTCTTTACTGAGAGGTTGAAGGTCTGGATTTACATTATTCTTGTACCAGGTGTATTTAGCTGCTGGGTTAGCATCACTGCTACAGGTCAGAGTCACTAAACTGCCCTCAATGATTTCACCAGAGGGATTCACTGACACAGAGGGAAGCTTTGGACCATCTGTAAGAGGTGATATGAACAGATATTAACTTGACTATGAGATATTATCATAAAAGAAAGTCTATTTAATTGGATTATACAGTAATTTATATTCTAAAACAATAATGGATGCAGTAATAAATAAAATAAAGTAGAATTAATTTTCACTTTTATTTTTGATGTTCAATTATTGCCACTGACCAGAATACTATCCCAGGTCCTCACTGTCTTTAATGCAGGTAGTTTTAGATTCCTGCTGGTGGCGTGTGTGTCTGTGTGTGTGTTCCGACTGCTTGCTGAGTCGTCGTAACACTAAATGTTATTGGCCCTATAGATTCAGATATTGTAGGTCTACCTTCCTCACCTCTTTTGTTTCTTTCTATAAATCCTGCTGTGACATCACGTTGTTTGTATTATGTGTCCTGTACTTAACTACACTTACACACCTTAGCATAAGCTAGCATGTTGTTAAAAGAAACAACTAACATCACATTTTGGTCTCAGTAATATAGTTATGTTGATAAAAGTACAAAAATAAATGAAATTGTGTAAGAGTTTAAACTGAGTCTGACTTCTTGTAAACTATTTGGGTCAAAGTTTTCACTCAATGACTTAATGAAGAGAAGAGAAAACTCACACACTGGAGTAGGGCGGAAAGACTCGTGTCCTGATAGAGCACAAGAGTACTCGTCATCAGGATTATTTTGGTTCACATAAAAGTAATAATTATTCTTCTCAGTTGGTTGGCCATTCTTGTACCAGACATAGGAAGGATAATCAAGCAGCTGACAATTATTGTGACATGTCAGCTCTGTCCTGGTGGGTGAAGATGGTCCAACATGCACTTGGAGGCCTGGATCAACAAACAAATATAGACAAGAAAATACTCACATGTTCACAATAACATTTCCTAAATGTTCTGAAACATCTAAAAACTAACTGATCACAACATCAAGGAATTAAATATTTATTGCAAAAGGTTATGAATTTAGATTTGGTAGAAAAATGAGCTTCTCAGAGAATTCAAGCAGCAATAATTCTTCTAACTAACCTTAATATTCACATAGATGAACATTAGATTTGAGAGAAATCAACATTAAAAGCTTTGCACATAATGAGGAGATTGTGGCAGCAGATGGTGTTAGCATTAGCATGTAAGCAGAGTAATAGTAAAAAGTTTTAATGGACACACTCCTTTGGATATGATGACCGTTATTAGTCAGCTGGAAGCCAAGTAGCTGGTAAAGCTCTGTGCTCTGCTTGAACTAATGCTTTGCTCCATTTAAAATAAAATGTTACCTGTGACAGTCAAAAAGACTCCAGGTTTCCCATAATATTTCCCATCTGGTTGGTTTGTTATGAACCTGAACTTGTACTCAGCTGAGTCGCTCTCTCTCAGGTTTGTGATTCTCAGAGTGCAGCCGTTGTTATCACACTGATACTGCACACGATCTGCGTAATCAGAGTCTTCTCTCAAATCCAAAAAGTCAGGATGTGATTTTGTAAACCAGAATGTTCTCACAACTTCAGTACTATAGCCATTTATCCTGGATGGGTATCTGTAGGTACAGCGTATGTCCACTGTTGATCCTATTAAGGCACAGATGTGAGTAGAAGTGTAAGTTACTCCCCAGCCATTCTGACCCTGTACCACTGTAACACAGAGCACATCAGAAACCACAATCAGATTTATAACAACATCCGGGGAAAGAGTTAATTTTACTTAGATTAATGGAGGTGTTTCAGTTTGTAAACCTGCAAAGGAAACTAAGAAAGAAGTATACAAATATTTACTTTGCTTAATTTCTGTTTTAAAGAAACAAAAGTGTCTCATGTCCTGTACATTCACTTTTGTACCTGTAGTGTAAATGCAGATATACAGTACCTGACACAGAGAGAAGGAAGACAACAAATCCACTCGCTGCTGCTGTTGAACCCATAGCTGTTCCTCTCATCTCTCTGACTTCAGAGACAATAAAACTTGTCTGTCCAAGAAGGAAAAAGACAAGACTTCAATGTAGAAGGACGTTGTCTTCTTAAGATCACGTCTCTCTGTGGTCTGCAGGCAGAAGACAGAAGTCAAGCCGTTAAAAATGAACCTAATTTCCTTCCTCTTTACATTATTAAAAAAAGGAAACTGTAATTGGATGTCCTCCATTTTGTTACCCAGAATGCCGATGGTAGCAGGACACCAAATGAATATGACCTCAGTTCCTTGTTTTATTACTCTTGAATGTATTGCAATAATTTAAATAAATGCATTTTTGCCTCATGAAAGTTGAACAGACTGAAACATTGTGATACTATCAATATTCCAGCAGTAAGTGAGACAGTGTGCAGGAGTTTTTTTCTAGTTGTTTTCAAAATTGAAAAAACATAAAACAAAACACGAGATTGTTGACTGTGCTGTACCAGGGTCAGCTTTTTAACATTACTGATTGAAGCTGAGCACTGACTGTTAATTGTTCTTCATTGGCTCAAAAACAATGACTTCAGTTTGATCTTTGTTTAATTGAAGAACATTCTGGCACATTCAATGCACTTACTCAGTGCTTATTCTACCATAGTACCCTGGTAATATGGTTATGTATATTTCTGTGTCGTCTGCATCATTATGGTACGATATTTTGTTTTGTTATTTTCCATAATCTAAACTAGCTGAGTATGTAGAAGTTGAACACAAGGACCACTAATGGAGCCTTGGTGAACTCAGCGTGTCTTCTTTGTCCATTCAGATGTGTGATTACTTATTGACACTAAATGTCCCCTGTACTTTAGGTAAGATTCAAACTAGATTAATACTGTGCCAGAAAGTCCCACCCAGTTTTTCAGTCAATTAGGAAAAATGTTGTGGTCAACCATGTCAGATGCAGCACTGAGATCCATTAATACTAACATGGACTAACATGCTGCTCAGCTAAGTGTGAAAACCACAAAGAAAAGCAGAACATGACGTGTGGGAAACTGTGCAGCTAAAATAGAAGAGGTGTCAAGTCCTCACAGGGAGGGGCAACTGTTATAGCTGTAATAGGTAAAGCAGTTGTCCAGCTCTACAGTACAGAGTGCAGAAATTAACAAACAGTGTGCATGCATATGCATGCATAGAAATATATGCATCTAACAATCCATGGAGGGAGGGAGGACAAACCATATCAGCCAGGCCCCACCCCCACCACGCATGACGCAGACACATCTAAACATCTTATTACAGCGTTCAGCAATCAATACTGATGTTATTTTTGATTTCATTCAACAGCGATAGCTTACATAGGAATAATCAGAAGTGAATGTTTGATGTAAAATTTGAAAGTTATTGATCATACTGCATCACACATCATCACACATCAAACCTAAATGTCCATTGTGACATAAATGTAAATGCAGATACACAGTACCTGACACAGAGAGAAGGAAGACATTAAAATACATCAAATAATGTTCACAACATGTAATAGTCAGATCAGTAAACTGTTCTACTCACAGCAGAGAAGGACGTTGTCTGTTTAGATGCTCGTCTTCTGTGGTCTGTGAGCAGAAGTCAGATATCAGGCTTAAAGTAAATTTGTACATTTCCTTCCTGTTCCTTATTATTATGAATATGCATGAAGAGCCAACGTGACATGATCTATGTTAGAGAGGATAACACATGAGTTTTCGGGCCTTTTAGCAATTTAAAGAGAGAAGAGAAATAATGACACTTTTTTTTTCATCTCACTCTTTTCATTTCTGGTGCATGTTGAAACACTGAATACACCACTATAAGTTCAAAGAGATGTAGTGCATCAGTATGGGAAGTAAGAAGTCACAGTGTCTGTGAGTGTTTATTCATGAGAACTATGTGTAAATCAGATTATAAAATATTTTACATCTACAGTTGTAAACTAACTCATTCACAATCACTCTGACTGTAACACAGAGCACATCTGAAATCAGTTCTTCTGCTGTTTAAAGATGCAATGATGCTCTCTATAGTTCATCTCTTTGACCTGTGAACCATGATACCGTTTAACTCTCTGCATTTAACCAATCTTAAGTATTAAGAGCAGTGAGTAGCTTTTGTTTATCACCCAGGAAGTAACTCCACATCTATGTCAGTGCTTTCATCACAGGAGAATTGACCGCAGGCAGAACACAGAAGTCAAGCTGTTAAAAATAAACCACGTTTCCTTCCTCTTTACGCCTTTGTTTTATTAAACCTTTATGCCATATACATGTTGTCATTACTCTGAACCATGTTTCTACCATGTTTCTTATGTGAAGACATTAAATGAGTTGAATCTTATGATGGTTTTACTATGGTATGAGGATATAATTCGCCTCACAGCTACAGTGACATGAAATATCTGGATTCAATTCAGTGTCAGTGTGAGGCACCAATAAATACATCTTCAAGTCTTGATACATTGCACATCATTTAGATATCAGAGACTGTTGTTTTAAGGTGGATTTTCCTCTATGAATTGAGTAGGTTCACAATTATTTTTTACTTCCTGTAATCATTCATCCTTTTCATACTGACCATTAGAAGATCCCCTTTAAATGTGCTAGTGTCAGTGATGTCAGTCCTCATTTTGAGCCAAAGTGTATCTAAAGGTTTATCTGTAGATAATGAGGCTTCAGCTAAGTTAGTCAGATAAAGTGGATAGCTTCCACAGTTACAGCCTTTTTAGTGTGTCCTGTATTAGTTTATGATGATCCTTTCATAGCATTTGGCACAACTGAAACTTTGAAAGCTAATTGACTTGATTGACAAATTTAGATGGTTAAAACTTCATATTAACTTTGGATGAACTTTTAAATACATTACAAGAACTGTGGATGTCGTCTCTCATCACTTCAACAGGAAGCACAGTAGAAATCTAATAATCAGGACTGCTTAATGGCCACTATGATAAAGAGAAATGATTAGACTACAAAAAAGTTTAAATGTTAAGACAGACGTGAAAATCAACTGTTGTCAGTGTTTACATGATCTTCATTCAATTACACTTTAACATTAAATTAGGCAATCTGGTTTAGAGGAATGTGTCTCATATGGTCTATTAAGGGTTACTAATCTTATCATTTTATTGTAAGTCTTAATATCTTGCAGTACATATATATATCTTCTGAACTTGCAGTATATGTTGTCTGCTGTGTTCTCCGGTGAATTCTGTCACTGTGTGCCGACTTTGTGAATTGAATTTCAGCAGCAGTTCAGCATGAGATTGAAGGTTAAAAGGGGGATTTTCAGGTACTCTGACCTAACCCTATCACTCACTCACACACACACACTGCAATACCTGGATATTGTGACATTCAGCATGAGTGTGATAAAACCGAAATTATGTTGGATGTGTGAAAATATAAAGTAAACTGCACAAGAAATCAATCAGAATTCCTCAAGTGATTAAAGTATGTACACATTTAAAATAACAGTTTGCATAGCAGCTCTAATCCTTTAATATAGCTAAAAATAAGCCTGCATTAGTTCAGACAGAACACTCAGTAAATTATTAATCAACTAGGTCTCTCTAAATAGCATAAAATAAAATCAGTGATACAAGAATCTATGTGTAAATGAGATAGTATCTTGTAACGTGAGGTGGTGTAGGCGGAGAGGCTAGCAGGGTTAGCAGTTAGCTCAGAGAGTCAACAGACAGAGAAGTGGGGATTTCCACACGGTCGCTTTATTCTACAGTATTCAACATCGACCATACAAAGCCAGGTCTCCACGGCGCTACATTCACTACTCATACATGAGCAGTAAGATGTAGACAGCTCAACCATCATAAAATCGTTACTGAGAGTCTTTGTGAGAGTCCCTCCTTGTGGATGCCCGTGGTGCATGAGACATGGCGAAGAAGAAGGATGCTGTGTATACACAAGACAACAAAAAGGAGGCACCACCATCTAGTGGCGCTATTCAGTATTGCAGTAATACCACATCTGGACTCTGACTGTTACAATCTGCATTTTGACGCCATTCACAATCTAACGTTCACATTTACTGCAATCACAGTCACAATAAGTGACTCATCTCTACAATTACAACTGAGAACATGTTTATTTAATACAAAACTACAATGAATAAGGACAAATGTAATTACATGGTACTGAAATTGTGATATAGAACAAAAATAGACTGAAATAATATTAATAAAGAATGCAGAAAAAATGACATTTATAATGTTACAGTAAGACAGTAGAAATAATTCACGAGATAAATGTATAAAATAGGCCTATAACTGGTTGTGATACTGAAACTGGAAGATATACTGTAAATACATAAAATACATGTTCTGTCATCAATGAAATATAACTCATTACTGACATCTTGTGGCAGCAGTAGGAAATTACAAGTAATTCAATAAAAGCTTTTTAATACTCCAGTGTGTGTTCTTTTAATATCTTACACATTACAAGCTTACCACTTGTTAGGGACACTCTATTCCTGATATATGTCCAAAGCTGCAAGTTATAATAATATTTGGTATATTTCTTCTAACCCAATGTTAATAAAAACTGCATGTATCAACAGCTCCTCCACTAAAGGGCAGAGGTGAGGTGGTACCACATGTTAGCAGGTTTTACTATCAAGTTCAAGCTCAAGCAAAAATTGGAAGGAAAGATTTGAAACCAAGTGTTCAGAGTGGTCTGAAGCCAGTGTGTTTTTCTCACTGGGATTACTTCTACATACTTTTACCTCATTAAATGACACATCAGCAACTTTTAAAATGAACATCTGACATGGTGACATCATACACATAACTGAAAATGAGGAAAAGCATAATAGGTCCTCTTTAATTAATATTCCAGCAGTAAGTGAGACAGTGTGTGGGAGTATTTTGTCATTGTTTTAAAAAACAAAACAAAAAAACGTGAGACTGCTGATGCGTTCATTTTTTGTTGACTGTGCTGTACAGTGCAGTTGGATCTTCCCCAGTTTCCTGACCTCTGGTTCTGAGAGGTAAATTTAAAAAATGAGTCAGGTGAATCTGAATAATAAAAATGTAACATCAAATGTAACAAATAAAAAACTAAACTAAGACTATTGCTGCTGTGTTCCTGTGTGAAGAGCTGCTCACCTCGGGGCATTACCGGCTCTGTTAAAGTTGACTGCAGCGTACTCTGTAACCTCTTGTTCCTCCATGTGTCTGTGGAGCTGAGCTGATCTGATGTTGGAGTAGAGAGGATCTGCTTGCTTGTTGGAGAACTGTACGCTGGCATAATGAAGGTTATCTTGCATCTCTGGCTGTGTCTGGAGGGTGATAGAAATGAGGAAAGTGTTGGTTTCTGTGAAGAATGATTGTTAAGAAACAACATGACGAGCTTCACAGTCAGATGAGTTTTCTAGTGTCACTTTAAGATAGTGAGTGTGGAAGTGTGAAACCAGGATAGAATAGTATAACTCTCCCTCCTCACCCTCTCTCTTTCGTCTGGTCTCTCCTCAGCCTCAGACGGTTGATTGGAGGCTCTCTTTTTCCTGGTGAGGAGAATTAATTGAAAAAACAAATAACTGAATTTTGAACAATGATTTAGTGAAACAGAACTGCTTACCTCATCCATAGGAAGACAGAGAGGATTATGATAAGCAGGAGAACAGCAGCTGTTATTCCAGCAGCGATGATTGTTATCCCTGTTCCTGGGAAATAGATATCAAAAGAAAACACAAACATCAAATCATGGTATTACACCATTGTTCATTTTAAACAATAACAGCTCTTTTCAACTATCTGGCAGTCTGTAGGCCTGATGTATGTAGCCTGACTCAAACTATTTAAACTGACATAGACATAATCATTATGTATCAGCCATGTATGAATATATTTGCAATGAGCTAATAACCAAAAAATCAGACTTGCAGATATATCCCTCTAGCATGATTGTGAAGTCTTATATGGAGCCCCATTTAATTCAAAATTAAACTAATAAATAAATAAATAATTATTAAATATTAACAGACGAGATGACTTACTGGTCACATGTCTGAACTAAGGATGTGCCATTAAAACCGAATAATTGTTTGCGGGGTCGACCTTTGTTTATTTATTTTATTAATTTATTTGTCAGGGACAGTGCATATTAATAAACATATCTGTTTATGCACCAGAATAAGCCTAAATAGTTTTCATGTGTTGTCCCTGGCCAGGTGTGAGTTCGCAGCCTAAAATCAAGAAACATATTTAAAACAGATGTGCTGTGGCCGTTTTTTTTTAAATTGAAAAACTTTAATCAAAGTTGAGCTGTGCAGTCTACTATGAAGGGTTCATTAACAACTACTACAGAACATTTTCCACTTTCAGCCACTAGGGGGATGTCTTAGTTTTAGTAAACAAACTCCAAATTAATTTGAAGTAGAGTGTGACACGGAGTGAATTTTTATTGCTGCCCTCAGCCACTTTGAATTAATAGTAAGTTAGTCTACTGTCTAGCTGACTGGAAGGAACATAATGCAGACGAGGCCACACAAAAGTCCAGTGTGGAAAAGTTGCTGTCTGCTGTGTCGGTTACTGAGAGAGACGGACATGACAGTAATCACCAAACTAGTCCGTCAACATTTGTAACGGCTCCTCAAAAACTCCCCATAAAGACACACATTAAATCAAAAACAGTCGTTCAGCAGAAACTTCTCCACCACCAGCTGGAGATTTAACTCCTCCAGTGTGTCCACAGTTTGTCCCAAAACCTTCTTTGATCTGTTGTGTCCGAATACTTTTGGTCACATTTCAACTTCCTCCACTAAATGAAAAAGTGCAGAAGCTCAATATTTAGACTCTTGAGCTCATAGAGTGAAGCAGTGCAGTGTGAAGACATAACTCCTTCGCTGCTTGTATTCATGAGCACTTCTCTCTCCACTAGTTAAGTATAAATAAAATATATAATAATATTATAACATAATATAATATTATATTATAAAGTAAAAAACCCTGCATCACTCGCTCAGCCTAATCAGAGGAAAAGAAACTCATTGATGAGTAAATTCAGCGTTTTCTCTTGCTCAGATCTCTCTTTGCCATGATTTGAATTGAGCTGATTCCTCCAGTCAGCAGTGAATCACACACACATGTTTCACTGTATAAGTATAATAAGTATTTGATATATGCTTAACCTGACCCAACAACACAGACATAACTTAAGAAGGAACAAAGTATAATGCAGCAGCAGGTTTGTTTCTGAATCTTTTACAACATGGGTTTGGTACAAATGGAGGTTAATGAAATCCCTCCTGTATCACATCACATGGTGTGTAATGAGTCTGAGTGCAGTGTGTAGCTGAATGTAAAAACTTACCTTTTACAACAATCAGATGTAAGGTGGAGTTTTGACGTCCTATTTTGTTCTGGGCTACACAGTAATAATTCCCACTGTGTTCAGGTCTGACATCAGTGATGGTGATGATCTGTCCAGATGCTTTTGGTGAGGCTTCATTCTCCTTGTACCAGGTGTAATTAGCTGCTGGGTTAGCATCACTGCTACAGGTCAGATTCACTGAACTGCCCTCCACTATCTCAGCAGAGGGACTCACTGACACAGAGGGAAGCTTTGGACCATCTGGAGGAGATTGATGATGTGTTTACTACACTTTTTTTTTTATAAGAAGTTTGAAGTGGGAAAGAGTAAAACTACCTTCTACTGTATCTGCTAACAATAGTTTAAGCTGAAAACAACCTGGTGCAAATAAGTTTTTAATTTCTTTTAGAAAAAGCAGTTTCACTCACATTTCACATCAATTAAGTCGTTTCCAGATGTGGTCTTCCCCAGCTGGTTCTCAGCTGTACAGTAATACTCTCCAGAGTCAGAGGACTGGATGGAGCTGAAGACAAGCTGTGGTTCTTTATTGAGAGGTTGAAGATTTGGATTTACATTCTTCTTGTACCAGGTGTATTTAGCTGCTGGGTTAGCATCACTGCTACAGGTCAGAGTCACTGAACTGCCCTCAATGATTTCACCAGAGGGACTCACTGACACAGAGGGAAGCTTTGGAGCATCTGGAGGAGATGAACACATATTAACTTGAAGATAAGAATGACAAAAATCTGTTTCATTTCATTTTACTCTAAAACAATAATGATTACAGAAATAAATAAAATAAAGTAGAATTAATTTTCACTCATAGTTTATTTCACTGCTAATTTCTCTCTCTCTCTCTCTCTCTCTCTCTCTCTCTCTCTCTCTGTGAGTCAACAGTGAACAGAACTGTTAGAGTTAAGCAAACTGAACCTAACAAAGACATGCGTGATCTACTAAAAAAAAAAAATTGGTTAACAAAAGTGCAAAGTTGTAAAGTGTAAACAGTTTTTTACTTTTTAAAGAAGTTTCACTCACATTTCACATCAACAAAGATGTATTCAGATGTCTTCTTCCCCAGCTGGTTCTCAGCTGTACAGTAATACTCTCCAGAGTCAGAGGACTGGATGGAGCTGAAGACAAGCTGTGGTTCTTTACTGAGAGGTTGAAGGTCTGGATTTACATTCTTCTTGTACCAGGTGTATTTAGGTGCTGGGTTATCATCACTGCTACAGGTCAGAGTCACTGAACTGCCCTCAATGATTTCAGCAGAGGGAATTAATGACACAGAGGGAAGCTTTGGAGCATCTGTAACAGGTGATAAGAACACATATTAGCGTGACTATTAGATGTTATCATAAAAGAAATTCTATTTAATTCGATTATATTTTAAAACAATAATGGATGCAGTAATAAATAAATTAAAGTAGAATTCATTTTCACTTTTATTTTTAATGTTCGATTATTGCCACTGTTCAGAATACTGTCCCAGGTACTCACTGTCTTTAATGCAGGTAGTTTTAGATTCCTGCTGGTGGCGTGTGTGTGTGTGTGTCTGTGTGTGTTCAGACTGCTTGCTGAGTTGTCATAACTCTAAATGTTATTGACCCTATAGATTCAGATATTGTAAGTCTACCTTCCTCACTGTCACTCACCTATTTTGTTTCTTTCTATAAATCCTGCTGTGACATCATGTTAATTGTATTGTGTGTCCTGTACTTAACTACACTTACACCCGTTAGCATAAGTTAGCATGTTATTAAAAGAAACAACTAACATCACATTTTAGTCTGAGTAATATAGTTATATTGATTAAAGTACAAGAATAAATGAAATTGTGTAAGAGTTAACACTGAGTCTGACTTCTTGTAAACGATTTGGGTCACAGTTTTCACTTGATGCGTTAATGAAGAGAAGAGAAAACTCACACACTGACGGAGAGGGGAAAGACTCGTATCCTGATAGAGCACAAGAGTACTTGTCATCAGGATTAATTTGGTTCAGATAAAGGTAAGCTGTCTTCTCCATAGTTGGTTGGTCATTCTTGTACCAGATGTAGGAAGGATAATCAGGCAGCTGACAATTATTGTGACATTTCAGCACTGTCCTGGTGGGTGAAGATGGTCCAACTTGCACTTGGAGGCCTGGATCAACGAACAAATATAATTTCAGAATTAACGGTTAACACACAGTACAGACGAGCAAATACTCACATATTCACAGTAACATTTCCTAAATGTTCTGAAACATCTAAAAACTAACTGATCACAACATCAAGGAATTAAACATTTATAGAGAATTCAAGCAGTAATAATTCTTCTAACTAACCTTAATATTCACATAGATGAACATTAGATTTGAGAGAAATCAACATGATGAAAAGCTTTGCACATAATGAGGAGATTGTGTCAGCAGATGGTGTTAGCATTAGCATGTAAGCAGAGTAATAGTAAAAAGTTTTAATGGACACACTCCTTTGGATATGATGACCGTTATTAGTCAGCTGGTAGCCAAGTAGCTGGTAAAGCTCTGTGCTCTGCTTGAACTAATGCTTTGCTCCATTTCAAATAAAATGTTACCTGTCACTGTCAAAAAGACTCCAGGTTCACCAGTATATTTCCCATCTGGATGGTTTGTTATGAACCTGAACTTGTACCAAGCTGAGTCTCTCTCACTCAGGTTTGTGATTCTCAGAGTGCAGACGTTCCTATTAAAAAGATACTGCACACGACCTCTGTAGTCCGAGTCTGTTGTCAGATCCACAGGTTCATAATTATTCCCTTTAGTAAACCACAGTGTTTTTTCAACTCTCTTTATCCAGGATGGGTAACTGTAGGTGCAGCGTATGTCCACTGTTGATCCTTTTAAGGCACAGATGTGAGTAGAAGTGTAAGTCACTCCCCACTGTCCCCAGCCATACTGACCCTGTACCACTGTAACACAGAGCACATCAGAAACCACAATCAGATTTATAACAACATCCAGGGAAAGAGTTAGTTTTACTTACATTAAGGGTGGTGTTTACGTTTGTAAACCTGCAAAGGAAACTAAGAAACCAATCTACAAATATTTAGTTTGCATAATGTACGATTTAAAGAAACAAAATTGAATGTCTCATACAGGTCAAATACAAACATGGCGACCTGAGAATTAATGCTTTTTTCTCTCTGAAACTCTCTTCAGTTTGCTCTGAACAAGCTACAATGTACCTGTAGTGTAAATGCAGATATACAGTACCTGACACAGAGAGAAGGAAGACAACAAATCCATTTGCTGCTGCTGTTGAACCCATAGCTGTTCCTCTCATCTCTCTGACTTCAGAGACAATAAAACATGTCTGTCCAAGAAGGAAAAAGACAAGACTTTGATGTAGAAAGACGTTGTCTGCTTAAGATCACGTCTCTCTGTGGTCTGCAGGCAGAAGACAGAAGTCAAGCTGTTAAAAATGAACCTCATTTCCTTCCTCTTTACATTATTAAAAAAAAGAGACTGTAATTGGTTGTCCTCCGTTTTTTTTACCCAGAATGCCGATGGTAGCAGGACACCAAATGAATATGACCTCAGTTCCTTGTTTTATTACTCTTGAATGTATTGCAATAATTTAAGTAAAGGCATTTTTGCCTCATGAAAGTTGAACAGACTGAAAGACTGTGATACTATTAATATTCCAGCAGTAAGTGAGACAGTGTGCAGGAGTTTTTTTCTGGTTGTTTTCAAAATTGAAAAAATATAAAACAAAACACGGGATTGCTGACTGTGCTGTACCAGGGTCAGCTTTTTAACATCACTGATTGAAGCTGAGCACTGACTGTTAATTGTTCCTCCTTGGCTCAAAAACAATGACTTCAGTTTGATCTTTGTTTAATTGAAGAACATTCTGGCACATTCAATGCACTTACTCAGTGCTTATTCTACCATAGTACCCTGGTGATATGGTTATGTAAATGTTTGTGTGATCTGCAAAGTTATGGTAAAATAATTTGAGCCTTTAGATAAGATTCAAACCAGTTTAGGACTGTGCCAGTTTTCCAGTCAATTTATTAACATGTTGTGGTCAACCGTGTCAGATGCAGCACTGAGATCCATTAATACTAACATGGAAATACTGTCAGTGACCTGAAGTCCTTAACAAGAGCAGTCTCAGTGCTGTGGTCAAGTTGCTGCTCAGCTAAGTGTGAAAACCACAAAGAAAAGCAGAACATGATGTGTGGGAAACTACGAAAAGAGGCTAAAATAGAAGAGGTGCCAATAAATGCTCAAAGTGAGGGGCAGCTTATAGATTATAGCTGTAAAAGTTAAAACAGTTGTCCAGCTCTACAGTACAGAGTGCAGACATTAACAAACAGTGTTCATGCATATGCATGCATAGAAATATATGCATCTAACAATCTATGGAGGGAGGGAGGACAAACCATATCAGCCAGGCCCCACCCCCACCACTCATGACGCAGACACATCTAAACATCTTATTACAGTGTTCAGCAATCAATACTGATGTTATTTTGACTTCATTCAACAGCGATAGCTTACACAGGAATAAACAGAAGTGAATGCTTGATGTTGGGTTAGGGTTAGAAAGTTATTCATCATACTGCATGATACATCATCAAACCTAAATGTTCTACAATGTAAATGCAGATATACAGTACCTGACACAGAAAGACAGAAGACATTAAAACACATAATATACACAACATGTAGATCAGTAAACTGTTTCTACTCACAGCAGAGAAGGATGTTGTCTGTTTAGATGCTCGTCCTCTGTGGTGTGTGAGCAGAAGTCAGATATCAGGCTTAAAGTAAATGTGTACATTTCCTTCCTGTTCCTTATTATTATGAATATGCATGAGGAGCCAACGTGACATGATCTATGTTAGAGAGGATAACACATGAGTTTTCGGGCCTTTTAGCAATTTAAAGAGAGAAGAGAAATAATGACACTTTTTTTTCATCTCACTCTTTTCATTTCTGGTGCATGTTGAAACACTGAATACACCACTATAAGTTCAAAGAGATGTAGTGCATCAGTATGGGAAGTAAGAAGTCACAGTGTCTGTGAGTGTTTATTTATGAGAACTATGTGTAAATAAGATTATAAAATATTTTACATCTACAGTTGTAAACTAACTCATTCACAATCGTTCTGACTGTAACACAGAGCTCATCAGAAATCAGTTCTTCTGCTGTTTAAAGATGCAATGATGCTCTCTACAGTTCATCTCTTTGACCTGTGGACCATGGTGCAGTTTAACTCTCTGCATTTAACCAATCTTAAGTATTAGGAGCAGTGAGTAGCTTTTGTTTATCACCCAGGAAGTAACTCCAGATCTATGTCAGTGCTTTCATCACAGGAGAATTGACCGCAGGCAGAACACAGAAGTCAAGCTGTTAAAAATAAACCACATTTCCTTCCTCTTTGAGCATTTGTTTTATTAAACCTTTATGCAATTTACATGTTGTCATTACTCTGAACCATGTTTCTACCATGCTTCTTATGTGAAGGCATTAAGTGAATTGAATCTTATGATGGTTTTACTATGATATGAGGATATAATTTGCCTCACAGCTACAGTGACATGAAATATCTGGATTAAATTCAGTGTCAGTGTGAGGCACCAATAAATACATCTTCAAGTCTTGATATATTGCACATCATTTAGATATCATAACAGACTGTTGTTTTAAGGTGGATTTTCCTCTATGAATTGAGTAGGTTCACAATTATTTTTTACTTCCTGTAATCATTCATCCTTTTCATACTGACCATTAGAAGATCCCCTTTAAATGTGCTAGTGTCAGTGATGTCAGTCCTCATTTTGAGCCAAAGTGTATCTAAAGGTTTATCTGTAGATAATGAGGCTTCAGCCAAGTTAGTCAGATATAGTGGATAGCTTCCACAGTTACAGCCTTTTTAGTGTGTACTGTAGAAGTTTATGATGACCCTTTCATAGATTTGGCACAACTGAAACTTTGAAAGGTAATTGACTTGATTGACAAATTTAGATGGTTAAAACTTCATATTAACTTTGGATGAACTTTTAAATACATTACAAGAACTGTGGATGTCGTCTCTCATCACTTCAACAGGAAGCACAGTAGAAATCTAATAATCTGGACGTCTTAAAGGCCACTATGATAAAGAGAAATGATTAGGCTACAACAAGAAAAACAGTTTTAATGTGTTCTGGCAATATTTATTATCAAGAAGCACAAAGTCGTTCGTTGTCTTTCTCTACTTTATTCAGTCGTCTGCAGACGGACTCCTTGCTGTAAGCACAATAGTCACGTCATAATGTGTGTACAATCAGGACAATGGTTAGTCAGTAGATTTTAACATACATGATGTTCACTCAATCAGCTTGTCATGTAACATACGTGGTGTCATGGTCAGCAGATTATGACACACACATACACCTAATCATATGACATAGTTAATCATTTGATCAGAGAAGATGAATAATAAGAATTCCCATTACAAATGTTAAGACAGACGTGAAAATGAACTGTTATCAGTGTTTACATGATCTTCATTCAATTACACTTTAACATTAAATTAGGCAATCTGTTTTAGAGGAATGTATCTCATATGTATTAAGGGTTACAATAATCTTACCATTTTATTGTAATTCTTAATATCTTGCAGTAACTTCTGAACTTGCAGTATATGTTGTCTGCTGTGTTCTCCGGTGAATTCTGTCACTGTGTGCCGACTTTGTGAATTGAATTTCAGCAGCAGTTCAGCATGAGAGTGAAGGTTAAAAGGGGGATTTTCAGGTACTTAAGCTTTGCTCTGACCTAACCGTATCACTCACTCACTCTCTCTCTCTCTCACACACACACACACACAGAGGTCATCTTACCTGCTTTTGCAGGTAAGGGTTTACTCTGTCAGGTTTGGTATCTAAGGATTAGAGCTCCATGTCTCCTTGAATGTACCAATACATTAACAAAATGAGTAAAAAGAGGAGAGTAGTAGCATTTTACTAATGAGGTTTCCCTATATTTCACAAATGAAATCCCACTATGCACATAGTTTGGTGATCTATGAATCAAATGATGTTTTAATGTCCAAGTTAAAATGGAGCGAAATTTAGTTGAAATGCTAATACAATTATAACTATATAGACATCTAAAGAAAATTTTTTTCAAACAAATTTGGCCCAGTTTTAATGTAGACATGCTTATTTTGGGGGTCTTTACATACTATTTTCTGAAAGTTTACGTTTAATTTGACAAATTAGACAGTGTTAAAATTAATTAAAATCTCCTGCAGCCCTTGATTTTATGACTTCTGTATCTGTGATGTTTCTCCAATCTCAGTTCTTGACTGCAGTCCAAGTCTCTGTCTGACTCAGAGCACCGAGAAGGCGGATAGACAAAGCCCTGTAAAAGGGTCTGGTCCCTCGACTCTCCTGGCCCTTTGTTCAAAGTGGGGCTGTGATGTACTCGCTGTTTTAAAAAGGACCCTTTTCAACTAGGCCGTAAGGCGATCCTGGGCCTTTCCTAGCCAGGGTGTGCCCCGGGCGTCTCTGGTTTACCTGCGGGACCTCAAGGGGTGGGGTGGGGTGGGTCGGTCCTCGCTGGGTTGGGAAGCGGTGGAGGGCAGAGGAAGGGAAAGCAGCTGGTCAGTGGGAAGAGAGAGAGAGAGACAGAGAGAGACCTAGAGAGAGGAGGGGAGGGATGGAGGGATGGATGTAAGGTGAGAACGCTGAGAAAGGACAAATAAACAAAGGTGGCGATGAGGGTCTGAGGTGAATTAATTATATCAAGCTCTTTCTCTCTTTGGCAACAGTCTCCAGAGACAGCAGCACAGGGAACAGTAGACAGTGGATACAGTATTAGTCCGGCTTAGAAACCTGCAGCTTTTAAGGAGTCAATCAGTTGTGTAACACGTAGATTTCAAGATTCCTCCCTGAAAATGTCGGTCTGTAATGCACATTTTATTGTTTGGCTATGTCCTTTGGATGAACCGGAGTTGCTCAAACTTCCACCTGTACTCAAAAACTAGAAAATAAAATCTAATTCAGCAAATCTCACACAGTTCACAGAGCACATGCATATCCAAAAGCTCTGACTAAAGATGTAAATGGTAAATGGACTGGACTTATATAGCACCTTTCTAGTCTTTGCAACCACTCAAAGCGCTCTACATTACATGTCATTCACCCATTCACCCACATTCATACACTGATGCAGGAGCTACCACATAGGGTGCCAACCTGCTCATCAGGGGGGAATTTAACCATTCATTCTCATTCATACACTGTTGGCGCAACGGGAGCAATTTGGGGTTAAGTGTCTTGCCCAAGGACACATCGACATGTGGACTGGAGGAGCCGGGAATCAAACTGCCAATCTTCGAATTGGAGGATGACCGCTCTACCTCCTGAACCACAGCCGCCCCTTAAGCTGACTTGATGTGAGTGCACATGTGTGAATGAACAATTGATTGAAAGACCAACTGGACGTCTAGTAGGTTCTTGAAGATGTTTCGCTCCTTGTTGGGCTTCTTCAGTTCGGAAGCAAATGCATATACTGTCAGAGGATGAACCCTTTCCATTTTGGCCACTCAATGAGCTTTACTGCAACATCATCCACAGGTGGTGGATATCCAATAATCTAACTGAGAGTCAGATTTCATGGTTTCAAGAAGATAAAAGCTTTTCTCATCATTATGTTGATTGGTTTAATTTGGAGCAACCAAAGAATTGATGATTCAATTACTCCCTATTAAGACACTTCATAAAATACCAGTGCCAATCCATCTGATTGTGGTTTCCCCTTCTACTTATAGCATTACCATCATCAATCAATTGTTCATTCACACATGTACACTCACATCAAGTCAGCTTCTGGGAAATAAGATCAAAATTACACAAAGGCAATTCTTGTGATTCTTGTCATCTCTTAAAATATTCTCATGGCTCTCCACTTTACATCAGTGTTTGTTCGCCTTTAGTTCATCAAAAATAAGATTGAGTCTGCTGCGGGTTTGGACCCTGACAGAGAATTTCCTTCCAAATGAGTTGGCTACTGTTAAACAAAAAAAACAAATTACCCCTACTGTTTGCTGACATAAAGCACATTGCCTGTAAGCCTACAATTAAAGTTATGAGTCACCTTTCGGCTTTTATTTTAAAACAGTTGTTTTTGAGGATATTATTAAAATATCAACCAATCAACGATACTTTAATGATCCCCACGAAGAAAATAAAGACGGCTGTGCTTGTTTTTTTTGGAATGAAACATTTCATTTAACAACATTTAAAAGATCATATATATAGAAGTTTTGTAGTTTTTTCTGTGTTACATTAACTTTGAGTGCTGAATAGGAAGGAAGAAGGAGGAGTGTTTTGCTGTGGTTTGCTGTTTCTGGCTGAGTGAGCCGTCTCAGTGGGACGTGATAAGTTGTTCATATGGTTTGAACTTGATACTTATTTTGTGAGTTTTCATCAGCCCTTCATTTACAGTATAGCAGTGGTTTCCAACCTGGTGGGTCAGAACCCCCCTTAAGGAGCTGATTAATGAAAGGAAAAGATTATTTCTCTTATAAAAATGTATTATATATTACTTTTTTTCAGAGTGTTATCTCTTTTGGATTTTTAATAACTACTGAAATGTAAGAATCTGTGACAGGGCCGCTACTTTTTGATTAAACAAAGCTCACTGATGTACGTGACCTGTGATGAATTGTCAAGTAGTAAAGAATAACCTTTTTTTCTGATAATTAAATATGAAAATAAAAGAATAACATTGACTGTACATAGGCATAGATAAAAGAAAAAATGTACAAAATTTAGAGGAGAACTAGATTAAAATACACATAAATATATATATATATATATATGTATGCAAACCATATTGTAACTATTAATTCTCATACTTAAACTTGGAAACAGTGCAAAACAATCAATTCAATTTCTACCATATTACACAGCCTCCATCAGCAGATGAAGTTTGCTCAGTTGTAATGGATCAATTTAAATTCAAACTTTACATTTTCCTTATTCCTTTTCATGCATACATGAAGCAGAGGCCTTAAAAGTGCTCAAAATAATGTGTAATGTGATCTTAAGCTTCTTGAGAACTGTGCAAACTCCCTCTGCTGGTGAAAAGTATGTAACACACAGCTGAGAGCTCAAGAACAAGAAAAAAGAGAACCTTAATTTGATACTTGAACCCTATCACAATCAGTTTAATATTCATATTTATTCATATTTATCCTATTTAGGAGTCTATCTATAGAGTCTGGAAGGTAATGCTTGCATGACAAAACAAAAACAAAAAAACAAACACACACAAAAAAACAACACACGCACGCACGCACGCACACACACACACACACACACACACACACACACACACACACACACACACACACACACACACACACACACACACACACACACACAATGTCATTAGGAAAACATAATATCAACATATAATATAATAAAACGCATATAATCTGCTATATCCGGAAGCATTTCAGAATCGTCTCTTCTGCACTCTATTCTGAAATGTATAAGAGGAAGTTGCATTATTTGGTTCCGTCTAGCTTGACGCACTAGTGACAAACCGAGGGGGCAGAGCTGTGACTGTGACAAAGTCAAAAATATCGGAGTGACAGTAAGTGTTTAACTCAGAAAATTAGAGGAAATGAATCTTGTCAGGCAGCTGCATTCAGCACAGGCGAAAGTTTGAAAGGTGGTCAGCTTCAGGTGGGAAATTAGTCTGATATTAAGTCTGCAGTCATGCTGACTATGAGTTAATTAATGAGGAACTGCGATGAGTAAGTTACAAAGAAGGAAGACGCTGAGGTGATGGGAAATCGACACGAAATTACAACTATGAAAAACAAGAAGATGGGTTTAAATAACAGACCCAGGAACGTGGATTTAATACTGTGTGGAATATAAATAACATTTTTTGGGGTTCTACGATGCATAGGAGATGGGTACGTCGGAGTTTGCCTCTCTTCATTTTTACTTTCTTCATTATTCTGTACGTGGATTTTCAATTACGCACCAGCAGCCTTCCCAAACTCAGCGCGGCTCACCATCCATCACCCGGTGCGCACCAGCGCTCCATCCAGCAGGTTCCCATCGCGGCCAAGGGCGCACAGAAACCGGTTAGTAAAAGCAGCAGCAGCAGCAGCAACAACAACGGTGCTGGTGGTGGTAACCTACATGTCGCGAAGGAAAGACACATCACCCCCGAGGGTGCACGTGTCACCCAGGCAAAACTGAAGCAGGAGGACATCTTCATCGCTGTGAAGACCACCGGGAGGTTCCACAGGACGCGTCTTGCGCTCCTTTTGGAGACGTGGATCTCCAGAACCAAGGCGCATGTGAGTATTTCTTTCACTTACATTTACTCTTCAGCCATCCACCTGCTGCTTTTATCTAAAGACACTTGTTGCAGTAGGCCTACTATAATCTCTCACCCCACTAGAAAAACATGAGAAGCTTCATTCAAAACGTTTTAATCGCTTTTATTCCGATAAAAATGTTAAAAGTGGGTTGTTTATCTCTCTGTGACGATAAAACTACCCCTAACAGAACGATCCTGATAAACCAGAGCTAATGAGATGGATAGAGGGGATTTTATTAGGACTCATCTGGACATATAAAGTTGCATAAATTCATATTTCTCTTGTATTTGCTAGTCCCTGTATACATGTCATTTTTCCAATATGTCCATATACTACATTTCTGGATGGCACATATTGATGTTGAAACAGCTAGAGGTTAAAAATTGAACTTCTGAACTAATTTCAAGCCAACATTTTATACATATATCACAGTTGATTTTGTATATCTGATCTGTCATTTGGCCCAAGAAGGCACGTGAGCGGGACAGAGAAACGAAAACAATAATTTCCTTCCTGTTTTCAAGCTGTTTTAAGCTGATCACTGATCATTCTGATAAACTTGACCTGCTTTTACTTCCTGACTTATTGGTTGTCTGTTTGATTGATTTAATTGTTGATGACTTGAAAACAGAAGTATATTAAGTAATGATATTAAATGGACTCTATTTGCAGCTTGTTGAAACCTTGTTGTCAATCTGAAAAGGCAGAACTGCACCTTCTCTCTCACATCAATATCATTTTTTGTGACTTTAATAGCAGGGGTCTGAACTGAGTTTTCAAACTGGATAATGTACAGTATAATCACCCTGTCAGGGTTTAGTTTTCTTTAGGGAGTCCAGCAAACTTGAGGTCATCAGTTTTTGTGAAAGATTTGACAAGATGGAGCTTTTGTGGCCGATTCAGAAAGGAGCAAAACTGGTAGAAAGCCTAGTCTTTGGGTTATGTGTTATTCTACCATCACTCTAGTTTAAAAGCTCCGTTTTTACAGATTTTCCTTATTAAGTCGATGGCAGATTGCTGTTGAATGTATGAGTCGGAATAAGATTTTGATCACACAAAAGTAGTTCTGGTCATTTCAGGCAGCAGTAAACCCATTTCACCCCTTCTCTTCCTTCAGTTCAATTCAATTCTAAGGTTATTTATTGGCTTGAAATACAAATTTTGTTATTGCAGAAGAAATAACAGAACACCAGGGCTGGGAAATGTTTCAGTATTGGGCTCATATTGTTTTGATTTAATGACTTCATACTTCCAGGGTACACAATTTGGTTTGGATAAACACTAAAAAGACTTAATATTTAATCAGCTAAAATTGATCGATATTTGAAAATGTGTTTATCCTTCAGTCCATTGTATTGATTACTTATTTAAAAGTTTCAATATGTGATATGTGTCCAACTTGGAACATAATACAAAAAAAAAAAAAAGAATAGCACGAAAAGAAAGTTATTGATTATTGTGATTATGAGTCAGCTGTACCATACACTAAGGCCTTTGTCCCAAAACACCAGCCTTGGCCTTTGCATATCGATATGTAGACTCACAGTGCGAGGTACAGCTCCCAAAATGCACCTGGGAGTGTGGCCAAAGAATCCTGAGGACGAGGCGTGTACACAATGATGTTAAGAAGTTGTTAGTTTTTCTTAATAATGAACATGTTCCCCAGTAAAACGATCTAAAATAAACATTACAGTATGCCAGCAGAAGGCCCGTGGTAATCATGGCAACCGTTGGACGTATTTACCGAAAAGACTACAGTGTTGTTGAATGTCTTTTAGGTACTTTCCACTGCCTCTTACTCAAGCTGCATGTAATTGAATGGCAGTTAAAGAGCTAATACGCAATTGTTTTGACCTCAGTGATTTTAAGTAAATTCATCTTTGGAAAATCTGCAGTTTCAATATTCAAAATGCCAGCATGTTTTTTTCTGATTGAAGCACTAAAAGCTGTAGTATTACCAGCAGAAAGTGTTATCTACTGTCAGTTTAGGTATTAAAATAGCTGTTAGTCAGTTTAGGGAGTGATGAGGAGGCTTGAGATATATTTGCTTTTTGACCACACATTTGCATAGACAACCGGATGTGTCCTCAACATTAGGGTTCACACACTAGCCTGCGTAATTTGTGTGTTACTAGAACACATTCCACTGGACGGCACGCCAGAGAAATAAGTATAGGACTACCAGATTTGCATTATGTAAAATCCACCAAAAAACACAAAATTGAACTAGAAGCATGATGTAAAAAATAAACGTGTCGAAACTCGGAGGTTACTACTTCAATTCAAGCATATTTGTTAACTGTGCAGTGACAATGACACATGATACAGGTGCAGGTAATTTCAGAATTGATCTTAACTTGACATTACCCCTGACTTTGTCATGTTTTGTCTGTGGCTCGTCCTCCAACTGAAAGATTGGCGGTTCGAACCCCAAATTGCTCCCGTTGCTGTGTCAAGGGTGTATGAATGAGAATGAATGGTTAAATTCCCCCTGATGAGCAGGTTGGCACCCTGTGTGGTAGCTCCTGCCATCAGTGTATGTATGTGTGTGAATGAAATGTAATGTAATGTGCTTTGAGTGGTCGTAAAGACTAGAAAGGCGCAATATAAGTACAGTCCATTTACCCTTACAGTTTTTGTGAAAGATTTGACAAGACGGAACTTTTGCCCCTACTGGCCATGTGCATATTGCATCTAGCTGACGTATTGTGTTAATTTCCGAGGATGTGCACAAACCAACAAGACGCAGGCTATGAGGCAGCCATCAAGCATGTATGAACGTGTAGTTAAAAGCAAGTATATCTCCAAACATAGCAAGCTCACTGTAGCAGCAGTAAAGTCCCTGTTTAGCTACACATAATTTGAAGCTTTTCCAAAAATACTGAAATATAATTTTCACATCAAATAATTCCCCTCATACTAACAATACTACAAAAACGTGGGTCATTCTGTTTTCTCGTATTCCCTTGAAATGAAAATGGTGTGAAATGGTCTACATTTTGAGTGCTGAGTACTTCCCCCCAAATCATATGACCATCATTGTTCTTGTCTGAGTTTATCAGCTGTAAGTGGCTTCAGCAGTTCATATTGCATCCTCTTGACCACCGCTTTGTGTGGAAACCCTTGACGCTGCTACGCGATCTTACACGCACCGACTACGTTGCACTTTGCTCTGCAGTCGCTTGCTTTTTTTGTTGACAACTTTGAAACAAAGACGTCTTTCAAAAGCAGTCTGCAAACACCCTTGTTTGTTCTTAAGCGTTTCAACTTTCGGGTTCCCATTTTCTGTTTCTACGAAGTGATGAATTTAAATACCAGCGAAAGAGGAACCTACAGATAGGATCTTCCCCTTTCACGCATATGTAAATTAAAATATATATGTGTGTGCGTGTGTGTGTGTGTGTGAATTATTGTAGCTGCACAGACACACAAACACGAAAGTAGCAGCATTACCAGAATACTTAGACACACATACACACACACAGACCGACAGGAAGCTGTGCAGGCAGGTTGTCTGGGCCGAGGGGAAGCAGACCCTATTCACTGACTCTGTTAACAATACTGAAACGGAAGCTGCTCATAGAACAGGAAGTGGAGAGGCAGATTGCAGAACATACTGAACCTCTTGTCACCCTCACCGCCAACCCCCCCTTCCCCCTTTCCCCACACTTACTTACTTACTTACTTACTAACCCACCCACAAACACATCACAGACCGTTGTTCGTTTCGCTGGGTGAAGTCATTTCTAAACTAGTTCGACAGTCGCAGTTACATCGCTAACTTGCCGGAAACGAGAGCGCGGCTAAATAAAGTGGTTCCTAAAAGCGGCTCATTGTGGGCCTTCAAAACAGTACCTGATCTAGCGTCCCTGTCTAACTACAGTGACCCCTGAACTACTTACAAACAACTCCCCCAGTGCACCACCATAAATATATATTTCAATATTATAATTAATATCTCTTTGATTGAGAAAGAGAGATCATCTAAAGTGAATATTTTAATGTCTGAGTACAATCATCAGAGAAAATGTAGATAATAACCTAAGATGCAACAATGATGGGTGGTTAATATCATAAAAATGCTAATAATGTGCCAAATTAAAAGAATACTTCAACATTGTGGGATATAAAATTGAATTCTTATTGAGAGTTCAACAAGAAAATTGATACCATGCCAAACTACTTTAACTCTGAGATCTTCATATAATAATTATTGTTAGTTACTTGATTATATTTTATATATGATTTTATGAAAAGAAAATGATATTGAATTATTGCTTCAAGACACTATCCAAAAAGTGAAGCCAAATCATTTGAATCGCCCCCTGGTGGCTGGTTGTAGTATAGGTCATAAGTCCCACCCACTCCATGTTAGCAGATGGGACATGAGCCAACCTTAAAAAAACAATGTAGACATCAATTGATTTTTTTCTGAAGATCGTTTCGGTCACTTTAGGTTACCTGGTTGTCCAAGTGCTAATTTTTCTGATAAGTTTGTTTTTAAATAGTTACGTATCCCATGGGCCTTCATCCTGTTTGACCGAGTTAGTCAACCATACAAACCTTGGCAAAAACGATTGGCAGGTATATTTTGGTACTTATTTAAATTGCATTGAGTTTTATATAGTAAGAAAAGAACATATTGTATTGCAATCTATTCTAATCTAGTCAGGCTTTATTGCTCTCCAGGCCCTACTGTCTTATGAAATGATGTTAGACTGTTAGCGTTGCAGTGTTTCACCCTCAGAGGAGCAACACTGTTGGGGTAGTTATTTATTGAATGTGAAAGCTCATCTCGAGTTAAAACGCCTGTGTCAACACTTGTCAGTCTGAGGTTGAAAGTGGTGGTAAGTGACTTTGGAGGGCAGTTCTCAGTTGTCAGTTTAACAGCGTCTGTTTTCTAGTGTGACAGATTTGCAGATAATACTCTAGAGTGAATATTAATCCAGTGAGTATTTCAATTAACAAGGCAATACACTTGAATTACTTTATGACTAATGCCTATAAGTACTTTAAAAGACAGCTCTGTCAAAGGTCTTGCAAAATCAAACCGTTGGCTCGAGAGTGTATGAATATATTTCTGTAAGAGTATTGAAAGAATACTGTTGAACGAGTTGGCCTTGGAGGATATGCAATCAAAAGCATTATGCAACAAAAACCGAAGTTTGCAGAGGAGGCAGGCAATATGCATAATTGCCACGTTGAAATCCAGCTGGAGATAATGTGATGCTGTGTGTTATCCTGTCAGGTCTCTATGTCCACAAATACTTTAAAATGTTCTACTTCATGAATTAGATGATAGAATGGACACTTTATACTTGCAATTACATTATATTTAGATTCATAGTATAAATGTTTCCCCCTAGGATAAAGCACGTTATTTTAATGGTGCAAACATAAATAACTGTTGCGCTGTGTTGTGAATAAAATCTTATGACTTTGGGATCATTGGCTTGAATCCCCTAAGCAGTTGGATAAATCTACATGGTTAAAGTGATTAAATAATATAAAGATTTTTTCTCTCTACCCTCAATTAGTCTGAGCAAACTTTCCTTGAGGCACCTTAAAATGCTTCAGTGGGAACATAGCGAGGGTCCAGATGCCAGATTTGAAAAGCTAGATTTCCCATCACGCAGCTAAGGAATCACTGAAGTATTGATGAGAAACCATATTGAGATATAATACCGTCATTTTGTGCTATGGGGCAGTACAAATCTTACTTAATGGTGCTTTAATAGCGTGAAAAACAAGCTGTGATTTATGCACATCTGCCTGACCTCAGAGAAACGTCCTCATACACTCTGTTTATGAGCCGATGCAAGCCCACCGGCCGCCATTTTTGTTTCCCAAGCGCAGGTTGACCGATTTCAGTGCAGGTAGTTTAGTTTGAGTTATGATCAGAGGAGAGGGAACTAATTGTGATGGCGGCTATTTCTCATGGTGCTTTATAGAGGTAGGTGGAAGAGGTTATTGTGGTAGTAATAGCGGTGGGGAGGATTGATCCAGGTACCTCATTACTCCTCAACCTCCTCCTCCTCCTCCTCCTCCTGTTCCTGCTCGCCTCAGTGATGGAGGGGTGACGGCAAGGGTTGGACAAAGATAAAAACAAGGCCTTTAGGGGAATGAGTGAAGGAGAGAGGGGTTTGATCGGTATTAAAATGACCAGGGTGAAGATTTAGAGTCAGTTTGATGCTGCTGTGAGAGAGAGAGAGAGAGAGAGCGAGAGCGAGAGCGAGAGAGAGAGAGAGAGAGAGAGAGAGAGAGAGAGAGAGAGAGAGAGAGAGAGAGAGATAAAGAGAGAGAGAGAGAGAACGAGCTCATAAGAAGTTGATGGATGAACTGCGGTAGGTACAGTGTGCTTAAATAGACGCAGCCTTTCTCTCAGTGTGCAGTAGAGAGAATATTATGGAGATTAGGCACTTTAATGTAAAGACTCTCTCACACACACACACACACACACACACACACACACACACACACACACACACACACACACACACACACACACACACACTAGGAACAGTGTGATGCCGATACATATTTAAGATTTAAGCATACAGCTTTTCACCCACAACAAATACACCCTCACACTTTTTTTGTGTTACTTGTGAGGACCTTCTGTTGATTTGCATTAAAGCTGGATGCTTAAATCTGTATCTCATATCTTAACCCTTAAATAAACTACACATTTACAATTTACACATAGTAAACAGCCTCATGGGATTAGCATCTGCTGCAGATAGAGTAAATATTTTCGGTTTCTCTCAAGCATAATCTTAATTACAAGCATAATTTCGTAACATAATGCAATAATTGAAATATACATAAACCTGCTGTATGAGCTTGTGTGTATAACTATGTGCTTAAAGCTTAATCAACAGCTTCTTTTTGGCCACTTGGGGGCAGCAGAGCAACCTATAAACCCAATAGTGACACCTCGAACCATTGTTATAGCCAAAGTATCAACAAACAGTTGCCTAATCAAACATTATACCCACACAAAGCATCTCAGAGCTCTGTTTTGGTCTCCATCGATGTTTGAAGGACATATCTGGCTCTCTAGCTGTTTCTAGTTGTTAACTTTGTCCGTCTGTTTTTTGGTGCTGGCCAGGTAGCTTACAGTTGGTTTACTAGAGTTTATTTGCAAAAAAACTTGGAAATTAGGTTTATGAGAGAGATGAGACTTACGCCAATCTAAAGTTTCGGTTGTTTTGAGCTTTTTTTGTGAGGTAAAGTTTTTGGAGTGAGCTATAATGCCACATAGAGCTGGGGGACAACAGCAGAGTGGGTCATAATTCTCTGTTGGTTTTGACCCCTTCCACAGAGTCATTTGACCTATTGATCAGTGCAGCTTTGACTGACTGCAGCCTTAACTTTACTGTATGTCTCCAAAATACCAGTACACACACTTTAACGTTCAAGTCCACTCTCAGAGCTCTCACAGTGTCATTTTCGGACACAGCAGGAGTTGGTAGAGAGCAAAAAAAGAGCTAAAAGAGAAAGGAATAATGGGAAGAAACATGACTCAGAATGAAATATAATGTTGCTCTGTCACTGTTGGATGTGAAAATAAAAGTTTCTGAACAAGTCATTATAAAAGATGACGATATGTGTAGTGTTAACAGGTTGTTTCCAGCCAAAAAAAACAGATCAAACAGGTTTAAAACTGCCTCTCATAAATGCAGAAGTACAAGAACACAATCACTGACATCAGTTCTCTGTCAGTTAAAAGGACATTTGCACTCGTTAGTATTTATTTATTAATTCCTCTTAGATAAGAAGCCTATCATTCTGTTGTCAAGGCTTTATTAGATCTCAGAAGTGCCTTGTTCTTTAATTCCCATCTTCAAAACAGAGCTCGGTAAAAGCCTTTAAATGGTTGTCTCTACTTAGGTTTTTTGTTTTCTGACACTTGTATTTATTGTCTTGTGTAAACCATGCAAAAGAGGGATTATGCTCTCATTGAGTACGTAAAGATTGACTGAATGAATAAAACATATGTTGACAAGAAGTAAACTTTAACAGCAACTTTGTCTCATCTAAATCCGCTTTCATTGTGATTTAAATAACTTGTTTTCCTAATCCACTTTTCTCTGTCGCCACGCTTCTTTCTGATCTTTTTAACTGCCAAACATTTATAAAGTAAGTAACGTGGCTGTCATCCATATAAAATAACAGGACGACAGATTTTTAAGAAGGCATCCTTGACGGGTATTTTTCTAATCTGATCATGTAATCCAGGGATTACATTCATTAGCTGACAGTCTGGAAAGCTTCTGTCTCACCGCATGTCTCTTAGACCACACACACACACACACACACACACACAGACACACACACACACACTGACAAAAGCATGTTTGCTGACACATCTCGTTCACTCTCAGTGTCTCTCTATGGTGGGAAATTCAGTTTCACACCCTGATTACTTCACACTTTAACCTGCCTATCTCCGTCCCCACTACATTTATCTCTTCAAAACACACCCACACCCACACCCACCCACACACACACACACACACACACACACACACACACACACACACACACAGACACACACACACACACTTCTGCCTGTGTCAATCTTGCCTTCATACTTCCGATGCTCCTCTCATTTTGCAATTCTCAACATGTTAATAAAATAGTTTCATAACATTTTAAACCATAGATACAGAAGAGTAGGCAGTATCTGTCTTGTGTCACTATTTTGAGCTGCTATCATTTTAAAATGTGCTAATATTTCTCATATTTTTCAGTCAAACATGTAACCTCTTAATACACGGCCCTATTTTTTTTATGTTGTTAGCCTAAACAACATGCCCAAGTTGTGAGCAGCACAGATCCCACATAGTTTGAGACTCAGAGATGTGTCTGGTATCATTGGAAAGGAAACACTCTCAGGATTCTTGTAAAAGTGTCTGTGTGATTCTGTGACTTACTGACAAAGAGTGGCAGAGGTTAGAATAATGGGGTTGTTTACTCGCCCATAGGTTTGCCTTTACAATGACATGTACAGACATTCAGGGACCTCTCAGCAGGATATAGACACAATGAGGCCACAGCCACATGTCTTGGCTTCATGCAGTCCAAATTTGGAGTCAAAAGACCAAAAGATGAATTTTTCAGAGTTATTTTTCAACAGGTATGTCCGTGCGTTTTCCTCAGGTCCTTTTTGGAGACTCCAAATGGACACTTGGTTACCAAAGCTGTATACCGCAATCAAACACCTATAACTTCACATCCCCTTTGCCTACAATCAAAATCTTGGTCTCTAATAAAAGCTGACACCTTGAGGATACCTGCTACTATTTGGATTTGGATATCAGTCAATCTGGAATAGGATGACAGAAGCATTATCACAATATCTATCTATCTGTTTATTTTGGTATAAGTCATATGTCAAGTCGAAGAAGAACCAACCGTGTACCAAAATGCCGAGTGCGTAATGATATATGATTCAACTCTTTTACGCACCGGGCGCACGCCGGTTACGCCTGGAGTTTGTTTATGGACAGCCAAACCTGATAGCTTAGTGTCATACACCGTTGGAAACCTCAGACTATTGGCTAAACGGTTATCAACTTCATTTCACCGAATATTTCCATAGGCTAGAACAGCTGTCAATCAAAGCCATGTTGTCATTGTCTTCGGTCACATGTCCTCATTGGCTTTGGAGACATGTACTGCCTAATCCTAAACACCGATTGGCTTGTGTGTGGTGTCGTCAGAAGCAGGAGAGGCTCACGGTCGTAAACATCTAGTCACGTGTACTCTGAGATGGACGTGCAGGTCAGGAAATGACGTAAACGGACCGTATATGGTTTGTTGTTTGTGTTATTACGTTACGTGTTGGACTAAATGGACATATTGAGGAAAGTATTCCGGTTTTATGGAAACGGATTTCATATTTCACAAGAATGGATACTTGGCGAGCTGTACAGAAAGTCCTGAGTCATAAGATGATCGTTGTGGATAAAGGGAAGACTTTGAAGGTATGTAGCATTATAGCTTTTCTTACTTAGCTGAGTGGCTAGCCGAGCTAATCGCTAATACTATTACGGCTGTGAGCAACCATATGAGTCGTGAGTGGTCTTGAATGAATCAGGAGAATCTAAGCTTTCCAACAAAGTACGGCATGAATATATATGTTTAAGGGTTGTTGTTTAAAACATTCAGAATAACGTGTCGCTACCTCTTAACATCCGTCCCGTCCCGTAGACGGAACAGCGTGCGTTAAGAGGTTAAACAAAAGTTAGATGTCATTTTAGCTGCTCGGACGTCCGCCTCCACAGTGTGTGAAGCGACATTTCACTGAAGGGGGACGTGACCGAACAGGTTTTTACAAGACTGTTCTGTGATAAACTTACTGTTGATTTTGTGAAATAGCCTCTGATGTCCGTCAGTTTCCTTTTCCTGCCCGAGGCAGACATGATGACTCGTCGTAGACCAGTAGACAGTAGACAGTAGTAGACCGAAAGTAGACCGTCCCTTGTCAGCTGTTATTCCGTTATCTCTAATATTTCTGTTATTCTCTCAGCTGTTATCCTGCTGTCACCGCGCGCTTAGCTACCAACCTAGCAACGACAACTAGTGAAGGAATAGTGTCCATACGCAATTTTACGCCCTTGCATGTGCTGCCTAATCCTAAACACCGATTGGCTTGTGTGTGGTGTCGTCAGAAGCAGGAGAGGCTCACGGTCGTAAACATCTAGTCACGTGTCCCACAGATGAACGTGCAGGTCAGGAAATGACGTAAACGGACCGTATGTGGTTTGTTATGTGCGTTATTACGTTACGTGTTGGACTAAATACATGTTGACATATTGAGGAAAGTATTCCGGTTTTATGGAAACGGATTTCATATTTCACAAGAATGGATACTTGGCGAGCTGTACAGAAAGTGCTGAGTCATAAGATGATCGTTGTGGATAAAGGGAAGACTTTGAAGGTATGTAGGCATTATAGCTTTTCTCACTTAGCTGAGTGGCTAGCCGAGCTAACCGCTAATACTATTACGGCTGTGAGCAATCATATAAGTGGTATATATGTGTTTAAGGGTTGGTGTTTAAAACATTTAAAACGTGTGGCTACCTCCTAACATCAGTCCCGTCCCTGAAGTGGAACAGCGTGCATTAAGAGGTTACGATGTCAGAACAGCTGGAGTTTTTGATTTTGTAATAATATTGTCATTTTCTTTGCTTTATCTTCCAGTCATGAAGAACAATCCAAAGTTTCTGGTCTTGAAACTGCATGCATATGATTGTCTTACACTAGCTAATATAACCAAATATAATATCAAGATATAAAAGGGAGTTTAGAGTTTAGGGTGGTGTTGTAAATCTCAGTAGCTGCAGCACTAGTAGGCTACAAGTCATTTTCATACAGTATTACCAGAAATGTGCCTGTGATAAGATCACATCCTGAGCTGACTAAATCCATAGAAACAAATGTTTTTCCCACCCAAAGTCAAGCTTTTTGGTACATTTTAAAACACTAGCCTCACGACAACAACAGAGCTTTTGTAAAATTATATAACAATGGTCAGACATGGTTGCAAAAACTTTAACACGGCCAATAACAACATACTATTGTACGTCCTTAATTCAATAGTTTCTTTATGTCCTTTTATTCTTGAGTCTTCTTCTTCATATTGGTTTGTCTGTTTTTTCTCACTGTGGAGTTCTTGGAAATGATCACAGGCATGTTTCCATTATTTTCTGACAGTTTATAAACAAAATGAGTCATCAAGCAAGAAAATAATTAGCGGAGTTGCAGCCCTGAAGGAAGGTGAAGCATCTTTACATGAAGGAGTATTCATCAATAAAAATAACAGCAGAAAAAAAAAATCAGTAATCACTACCAAAAGTAGTATATAATAACTGTGTTTCCCTCTTCTAAACTTACCAGTAAGACCAAGTTGAAGGGTAAGATGTAATATGTCCTAGATCTAGTGTCTAAAATCAGTGTAATAAAGGTCTATTATCAGGTACGGACCAGGACACAATGAAGGAACCGATGGGCTCAGGCTTACTCAGAGTTGTTTATTGCCGACAGGGGTCAAAACCAGGGTTTTGACCCCTGTCGGCAGGCTAAACTCTATGGTCAGGGAATCAAAACTGGTCACTCACAGGAAGATACTCAAGGAAATTAAACGCTGGAACTCAAAGGACAAGACGATCTGGCACAGAAGGGGAAGGGAAACACTGCTTAAATACACAAGGAGGGGGAAGACAATTAGACACAGGTGAAACACATTAGGGCTGGGAAAGCAATCACACAGGCGGGAAGCTTGACAGGAAGACGGGGTAAGACAAGGACTTCAAAATAAAACAGACACTAACAGACCCTGACATCTATATGATGCAGTCACATAGACAAGGATCATATAAAATGCTTTAAAATGTATATTTCAAATGTACTCATCAGGATAAATCCCTTGAGATGCACCATGTCGTTTTCAACTGGATCAACAACACATAACACAACAGTTATGAGTGACAAGATACAATCAGTAGAGCAACAAACAAAAGAAAATGCAATAACTGAAAATATTACTACCACATTATGTGCCACAGTGGCAAATAACAAATGAACAGAGGATAGTTTAACCAACGAACGCCATAGAAGTAGGCAGTAGATCTGAACAATGACGACAATGATAGCAAGTACAATTCATATGAAAGTAAGAAGTCAGTGCCTGCTTAAACAATAGAATGGATGAAATGGATCTAATGTTAAGAAGTAGATTATTCCAATGTGACGATGCTTTGAACTTCAATGCTCTTTTTGCCTATATCGATTTCTCAGCGTGAAGAACAAGGAAGTAAGATATTGTTGTAAGACGGTGGGATAGTTGAAGTACATTTAAATATGAATTGAAGCCAGTGTGTGTGTGTGTGTGTGTGTGTTTTCTTGCAGTTGGAGGTAACCACTGAAGTGTGTATTGTATATTGTGCAGTGATGAATGAGAAAAGAGAAACCCCCAAAAAACAAATCTGCAGCAGAGTCTATTATATGCATCGCAGTCACAAGTAATCAAGAAGTATTTTAGCATTCTTGGCTTCCAATCAAACCTTGTGGAGGCATATAAATTCATTTGTAAGAGTTGAGTTGTTTGTTTTACCTACTGAGGGTAGATGAAATGCTACTCTGAGGTCATTTAGGAAAGTTGAACACACTGCCCAGTTCGGACTGAAGAGTGTTAAGCCCGGGTTGCAGGGTTTCCAAATCTTCCCAGTCTCATTCACCACTGTAGATTTTTGAGGTCTTTTCAGTGAAGTGTCTGCTGTGCTGGATGAAACTGATGCAAGACTTCAGCTTGTTCTGGACTTGCTAAAAATGGTGATGGAACATTTTTTTAAGGATTTTTTTGAATGATTCTGCATTTGAGTCAAAGAAAGCCAAGAAATCAGTAAATATCTAAGAATTTCACTCAACTGGTTAATTAAATTTCAATCGAATTTTTTGGGAAATAAACTAATTAATGTAGATTAACTATTGGTAATGTTGATGGTGATGCTATGTTTTTACTTTTGGACATAGAAAGACAAATATAATGGTACAATTAATGTCATTTTTTATTTAATTAGAACATTATTTAAGGATTAAAAAACACACACAAGACAAAAAAAAGTTCCTTCAAGAAGATTGTTTTTACATTTTACACCACTAGAGGTCAGTGTTGCTCTATCTATCTATCTATCTATCTATCTATCTATCTATCTATCTATCTATCTCTCTCTCTCTCTCTCTCTCTCTCTCTCTCTCTCTCTCTCTCTCTCTCTCTCTCTCTCTCTCTCTCTCTCTCTCTCTATCTATCTATCTATCAGCACAAAGGTGTATGTGTTTGTGTGATCTGAGACTTAAGTGACTCATATATCTACCAAAGGACAAACTGACTCATCGACCATATAGTGATTATTTGACCACTTTGGCCCCCGTGTGTGTGTGTGTGTGTGTTGGTGTGTGTGTTGGTGTGTGTGTGTGTGTGTGTGTGTGTGTGTGTGTGTGTGTGTGTGTGTGTGTGTGTGTGTGTGAATGTTTGCAATTACTTATTATGTATTAGTTCACAGTGGGAGTGTTGTTTTTGTCATATCAAATTTGCTCCATTCAAAATTATATTGATCCAATGTGTGTGTGTGTGTTTGTTCGTGTGTGTGTGTGTGTGTGTGTGTGTGTGTGTGTGTGTGTTTGTTCGTGTGTGTGTGTGTGTGTGTGTGTGTGTTCTCTCCTTAATGAAGGAGCTTTCAGGATGTTTTGTTACAGATGTGCAGAAGAAGAAGAAGAAGAAGAAGAAGAAGGTTATAATCTAAGCCGTGTGTGTGTTTAAATCTCTTTTCTTTGTTTTTTGTCTAGACGTTCATTTTCACAGACACGGAGGATGAGGAATTAAGTTCAGAGGGTAAGAAGCAATATTGAATCTAATTTACACTTCAATTTAAATTTAGATTAAGATTTTTGTGGAACACAGTGTGGCCAAAAGTACGCAGACACACATTTTTTGTGCTTTTTGGTGTGTGGGGCTTTTTTCATGGTTCAAATTAAGGGAAATCCCGAACATACAGATACTTTATGGTTTTGAGATGACATCACCAATCAAACATTGGGTGTTGATCTACATTTGGCCGTGAATGTTCAGCCAGGGCCAAGAAAAAAATCAAATCTCAACCTGTCAGCCAGCATATCCATGTGGGCCCCATAAGGGTTCAACTTGGGCTGCAATATGGGTCCCACATGGGTTTATCCACAGTTCCCATGGCGACCCGGCCTGTGTTTGCCCATATGGGCTTCAAGTGGGTTCTGACTGGGTTTCAGGTGGGGCCCAACTGGGTGAATTACACTTGTGGGGCCCATGTTTCTGAAACAATATGGGGCCCATACATTCTGCTCTGTTTATGCCCAGCGCCTGCGTAGCCCACTTACCTACTTTATGGGTCTCATACAGTCAGCCCATGTGGGGCCCATGTTACTGAAACCCAGTTCAAGCCCAAGCCCACTCAGTACCCACATAGACATGCTGGCTGGGTTGTGGGTTGATTCATGTTTTTTAATTTCTTTGTTTGCCTGAAAAATGTAGAATTTAAACGTCATATTTTTTTAAGACAGTTGAGGAAGAATAATGACTTCTGAAGGCTGGTTACATTATACATAAAGTCGAGTAGTTACCTGCATCTAACTCCAGTTGACTGTCAGCATCAGATGCTTCAACAAAGTAGACCATCTGCATCCTGTTTGTGTTTCTTCACAAGACATCAGCCTGATATCTGCATCTCGCTTTAGCTTTTCCAGCAGGTAGAAACAAACTGAACAAAGTAGGTAAATTGTACATTTGGAAACTACTTGATTGAGTCCCAGTGCTTCCAGTCTTGTAACCAGAGATGATACCTGTCAACAAACACAAACCAAGAGCGGAGACCAGTGTGTAGAGTTACCGTTAAATTCACTACGAGACAGCCACAGACAGCTCGCTACCTGGAGTAAGAAAGGCTGTAAACTGCAGCAGATGTGCATGTGGTGCAACTAATTACATCACAGTTTAAGGGACTGTCGTGGCTCAAAACAGCTAATGTAGCCAGTTACTATCTATGCAGCTTTTAGACTAAAAATAACCTTTTTGTACTTTATTGTAATTAATTTTACGATTTTAACATTTTACATATCACAGAGATGTTGCCAAGCCATATATTCAACTTTATCATTATTTCTTTCGATTGTTTCTTTTTGTCATTGCTTTCTTTGTCCTGTTTCTTCCCCACTTTTTTAATTTTCCCTGCCTCATGTTC